>NC_052484.1:8837744-9015232 GCF_009730915.1 Dioscorea cayenensis subsp. rotundata
CTTTAGTTAACAACATGGAGTACAACTCAGGAAGGGAGAAGCAATAACATTAGTGAAGAAGCTGAAGATTTATGAAAAGCTGTTCACCCTAGGTAAGAAAATTGATTTACCTATAGGAAGGGTATCTCCACCACCAATGCCTAAAGATGCAGAAGAGGCGAACTTACTAGTTGAAGAAGAATATGAGAAGATGTTAAAAGAGCAACTAGAAGATGTGGAGAGGATGCAACGATCATTGTCTGCAGAATTGTTCATCATTGCCCGGCAAAAGCAGAAGATTCTTTCCCGCCTTGACATCCTTGAGAAGAAGAATAAGAGAAGAGCTAATGGCCATGACTCAGGGGGAGATGATGACCAGGAAACATGAAAATAGGGGGAGTTGCTGAAGATGGTGTAACAAGGCTTGGAACAATTTATGAAGACTTCGGCATCATTTGTGTCACAAAGGGGGAGAAGTTTGCTAGCACCAGACTGACTTTTTTTTATACATCTGAACATTTGGTCTTATTGTTTTTAGACACTTTTATGTTTGTCAGTTATTTATGTTTAATCGTACTTTGTCTCACTAGTTGCAGTTTGTAATATTCTCTTAGTACTTTGTAAGCAACTAGGTGATATCTTATGTTAGTCTTGGTTTTCGTCCTCCAGTTGATGTTGTAACTGGAAGTTGTAACAGTGTCAGTATAGTCTGTGTCCCAGTCAGTGTTGTAACTGGAAGTTGTAAAAGGAGTCAGTCTCGGTGCAGAAGCAGTTGTGTCAAATTGTGCCAAATGGGGAGATTGTTAGTGCAACGACACTATATTTGGCATGATTTGACACCTAGTCAAGATGACGTGGCAACCTATGTGACATGGCATAATTGATGACATGGCAAGGCATGGTGACATAGCAAGGAGTCTTGACTTGGAGGCAAATATCTTGAAGATTTTGGTGGAGTTATTTTTGGCAATGTATAACAACTTGAAGACAAGATTATATCAAGACCATATTTAGGGTGATTTGATTGAAGACTAAATATGGATGGAGCTTAATTGAAGAAATACCCATCAATGGTATGATTGAAGACTATTGATGGTATGATTTGAAGAAACCTTAATGAGGATGATTGAAGACTATTAAGGGCAAGATTTGAAGACATGCCTATTGTTGGCATGATTGAGATGATTGATTGAAGATCTTTCTTGGGAAGATTTGAAGATCAAACTTGGATGAATTGAAGATCAATTTTGGTAAGTTTCATGAAGACGCACAAGGACGTGCACCCCTTGTAAGGGGACTACGTGATGAGGAACTGAGGAGGTAGGCTAGTTGTCGGCAGTCGGAATCGGGAGATTTGGCTGTAGCGACTCGGACTAAGCATGATTGGGAGATTGATGGGTCTTGAGGTCATTCGCAACGTAACCATAACTCAGTCAAGTCAGCAGTCATGGCCATGTTGCAACAGGAATTGCAACAGTTAATTTCGGAAGGTTTTTAAATTAGTAGACGCGGAAATTCTATAAGAGGTAAGTGCTATATTTGGGGCGTTGAGTCGTCTATATAAGCTACCTTACTCTGAGATTGAGAGTGTGGACTGGAGCTAGCGAGTGGGTGCACAAGACAATCTAGAAAGGATAATGATCTTTGTTTGTGAGTGTTGAATGACATGTGTTTGTACTCATGTATTTTCACCTCTTTTAGTGGATTGTTTATTTTCGGGCTTGACCCCCCAGACATAGACGAGTGGATGCCGAACTTGGTTACCAACGTCGTGTGTCTTTTTCTTTGTTGGTTTGTGTGAGATTTGTATGAGTGCTTGAGTGTTTCCTAAAACCCACAAACCACACCGTCGGGACTAACAACAAGCAATAGTAACTTGTAGCCTTTGACCTCCTCATAGGATCATATTGAGGTCAATGGTTGATCCTCCTTCTGTCTTATAGTCCAGTTCTCTCCAAAGTGCCTAGCTCACAATCTTTCATATCACTAGATATTCACTCGTTAAGTGAACATGGGCTCTAACTTTGGAGGGACTAATCAAGATGATCCCTTGTAAGCCTTTTCTTGGGAGGGGATCCAGTGCCCTATTGGCCATGCGTCTTTGTTGCTTTTGGAATTGAGCACATTGATTTTGTTTTCTTTTATAAAGATTAATTCATGGATGTAATTGTGCTCTATATTGGTTTAGTTGGATGTATTGGATTCCTTGGGCCCTATGATCCCTTCATTCATCTGGATACTTAGAAATGAACTTTTCTTTTCTTGAAGACTATTTTTACTGTTTTTTTTATGACAGCAAATTGCAGAATTATGATGCTATTTGATTTTCTTTTTGTTATCCGGGATGTACCAACCATGAAAAGCTGAATATATGACTAGTTGATATCCATGTGTTATGACTAGAGCCTAAAAGTCATATTGTTTAGTGTTTGCCGTCTTTTCTATTGCATTTTCTTAAATTTCAAATCTTTGAACTTTATGTTTTTGTCTTAAGAAATCAACAAATTTGCATTTTAATATTAAGATTCTTATTGTTTTTATGTGCCCATTGGGATTTTCAATATGCGTATTAATTCATGCTGAAGTAAATGGATATCAGAATGTTATTTTGTAAATCTACATAATAAGTGTTTTTGAGCAATGAATTCTCCATAATAAGCTTGATGCTTTCTGGACACACTCAGAATTCTTCAATAAATTTGTCATATGCTACAAATGGAAAAATATCATTATTCTTTTTTTTTTTTTGTGATACAAATATATATATTTTATAATATAATGTAAAGTCATTTCGGTTTTTTGCATTTCAAATTTTCTAAAAGTTTAGATGTTGACAACCCAGCGCTAGCCATTAGATACTCAGACATGATATTCCAAATTTCCAACACTAACACAAAAATAGACAGTCACACTACTGCATAATACTCTCAAATCTCTCACATATATATATTAGGGTTCAATTGATGATACCATGTCTTGTTATTGACATGAAATCAGTCACTGGGGTTTTCAAGGTTATGATTTAAAAGCTATGGAAGACATACCATGTCTTGTTTGTTTGCAAATATTAATATTGTCCTGTTGAGCACGAAAGAATAATATGACAAAGTTCAGCTATATTAAAAAATGCTTTGAAATAAATAAAAATAAGTTCAAAGGATCATTTATTAGTTAATGTCAATGTGTGACAAATGTAAAAAATAAAACCTCAAACTCTACTTTGCCTTGCCAATTCTTTCTCTATTTAAAGAATCAACAACATATATTTGCATTCAAAAAGCCATAAACCGCGTTTATTTTCAAGTTAATATGATATACTTTCTATTGCTGGTTACTGTAACATTATAATATATTACTAGGAATTCTCCCGGTTTTGCATCAGAGTTTTGTATAAATAAATAAATAAGTGCAATTAAACAACTCATACAATGAAAACTGTTCTATAATTTAGATTTCAAAGGTCATATAGACATTTATTGCATAAATAAATAAGTGCAATTAAAATATTTCTACTATTAATATCATAAGTAATATAAATAAAAACTTAAATAAAACAAATAAAAGAATAAAATAATATAATATTTGACTAAAAATATATGAAAAACAAATTAAGCATCTCTATTCTTGAAATTTAAAAATTTATAATCACAACATTGCTAATTTTATGGCAGAGTATTTATTTATTTATTTATTTGGTTTGGTTTTAATTGGTTTTGTTTTTGTTTTTTTTTTTACAAATTATCTTATCAAAATAAGTATGAATATTAAATATCGATAAATGAATATATTTGTAGACTACAAATAAAAATATATAATACAAATAAATCAAAAAAACTTTTAATAAACTTCTAATAATTTTATAATAAAAACATTGAATTAACCTTAAAAAATTTTCAATATTTTTGAAATACATTATTAAATAAGTTTAAAAAAATAGTTTAGACATGGAATAGAAATGATTAAGAATTACGGTAAAATAAAAAATATTTTTAATTTATTATTTTTACTTTTAAAAAGATAGTTGAGATGATTTATATTAAATTAAAGAAAAATTAAATATCTTAATTGATTATAATTAATAAATAGCAAATTATCTACTTCAATAATATGTATAGATAGTCTGAAAAATTAGATTTAAAAAACTTTTGGCATAACATTTACTTGGCTTTTCACTATCTGCAATAAGAACATATCAGACAATTATAATATTTGCAATTAAAAAGACAACCAAACAATTGAACAATCAAATTAAAAAAAATAACAAAACTATAATAAACTAAATAGTAACATTATAGGCACTTATGTGAAAAAAAAATATATATTAAAAAAGGGGATTATTATTCATCTTCATTAGAATATGTGCAATATATATTAACACCATTATTTAATAAATATGAAACTATTGGTAATTTAAAAAAATTAAATAAAGCCCATGTTGTAATTTATTGTAATACCAAATAAATGTCATTAATTTTATATTAATTTAATTATAATTGTTTTATTAATAACACAATATTTTTTTTATTTTTCATATTTTATGTAATACCAAATAAATGTTATTTATTCTTTTCTAAACAAATAATTCCAAATAAATTTAGCAAAGATTTTCAATTTCCAAAGGCCATCATTTTCCATGTGTATGTCTTATTAAATGTTTACTATAAAACTAACTTAATGCCCATGTTGATTTCAATTCCATTAAATCATATTATCATCCATTTTCATTAGAAGATCTTACTTAATATTTTATTAGTCTCTTATATTTTTTGCATATTTAATATTTAATATAATACCAAATAAATATTCTTATATATTTTTTAACCAAAAAGCTTTAAAAAAAAATAGGAATGATTTAATATAAAACAGATTTAATGGCCATGATGAAATCAATGCCACTTTAAATATATGAAAAAAATTTAAAAATCTTCCTTAAACCCTCTCCAATCATATTACCATTTTCCACTAGAACATCATATTAAATATTTAATATAAAACGGATTTAAATACCAAATAAGTATTGTTAAATATTTTTTAAACAAAAATCTTAAAAAATATGGATTTAATATAAAACCCAATTAATGGCCATGATGAAATCAATGCCACTAAATATGCCAAAAAAAAAAAAGTTAAAATTAAAATTAAAATCTTCCTTAAAACCCACTCCAATCATATTACCATTCATTTCCATTAGAACATCTTATTAATTATTTAATATAAAACCGATTTGATATCCATAATGAAATCAATGGCCATTATGCAATTAAAATTTTCAATTATTAATACCATATTTAATATAAATTAAAATATTTAAATCATTCCATGAATCACTCTCATAACAGTTTATACATCTACTTTAACTAGTATGTGTAGATTATAATGCCATACTAACTTCTAAGAAAAATGTTTAAGACTATGCATGTTGAGAATTTCATATTTCAACATTAATAGTTTTTATTTAACTTTAGTTACAATTATAGTTCCTTATTTGATTTTAATTATAATTGTAGTTCCTTATTTAACTATGTTTATTTACTTATGCAGGATAACTCACGGTCAAGGATAAAGAAAAATTGAAGATTAGGGAGCTATAAGAAGCTCAAACAAGTTCTTCACATCATGAATAACTGGGCAACAAAACTAAAAACAATCCTGGCATTAAGGGAAAACAACAATGACAAATTTTTTAATATTAACTAAAAAAAATTGCAATATGGGTAAATAAGGACAAGGCAAACATATACTTTACAGTGATAGCTAAAGTACCGTTAACCCTTAATTCCTCACATACATACATATACCATCGATCATGCCCTTCTTATATCTCAATACACTAGCATGCTCACCATTTTCAAATATCAACCATGCAGCATTTCAATATTATCAACCATGCATCTTATCATAATTGTCAATTTAAAACAAGTTATCAATTCAATGGCGTAAACCCAATTTCCCCCTCCATTATTAAACTAACTTTGAAATACCATGCAACATTTACCATAGTAAGCTATACAATACATTTAACCCAATTCTAATTTAACATTAATTCATGATCATCCCCATTTACAAACCAAAGAATTACATTAAGATAAGTCCCTCACATAATAAAATGACACATGTCAACATGCGCAAACACTTATAATTTATATCCATAAATAAGCATGCACACACTCTTCACATACAATCATTACCATCATCATCGACATTTAAAAATAATATCTCCGCCATCCCTAAGTTCAATTCCTACAAGCGTCCTATCAACCACGTGCACTAAAACCGCAATGGCTTTTCACCTAGCACTTTGCAGGCATCCAACAAACCTCTAGATTAGCTTACCCACTTCTATGGCCACATACAACATATACAATGTAAAACCTCATCTTCCCAAAATTCTTTCATTTTAATAATTTAACACAATCCATGACATGGGTATCCGCACATTTCCCTACCTCTTAATTGCAAGCTAATTTCCCCATGATATGCATATATTATCATCCACACATGAGATCAATCAAACACACTTAGAAATTTCAACTCATATTTGTAGTAATATGCAAGAAATTCACACTGCTCATTCCTTCATATGTAAGTGTGTACATGCAAACTAACAACTAGGTCCATCAACACCATTGAAGCCAATAGCAATGAAATTAAATTAGATGAAGTGCAAGGGCAAGAAACTATATACATCTTTTAAATAATAGAATGAAATCAAAATTTAACTCACTCTACTTGCTTCTTCTCCTCCTCCTTACATCTTGATTGCCACTTCCAATAGATAGTTTGTATTCCTAAAGGATTATAGTTATATTCAAGAGTTTTAACTTCTTGATGGTACTCCCCTGAAGTTCATGCTTACAAGAGAAATGTTAGCATGATTGAAGTTCTAGAGTTAAATCTAGTTGTTGTTGTGTTTGATCAAGCATCTTTGAATGACTTATGTTTGTTTTGAATGAATGTTAATTTGGTTGAATGTTTGTACATTTGAATGCCAGTTTAGTTAGTTAGTTTTCTGAAAAGTTAGTGTAGAGGAAAAATGAAGGGCCAGGATTACTTGATCTGAAGCTGTGATTTAAGTTTGAGACAAGCTAAGAAAGTAAAGGTTAGCTGAGTTAGCTAAGTGTGTCTTAATAGTTTATTTCTATTTTATTTAGATTTAGATGTAACTATATAAACTGAAATGAATTTTAATGAAGTAAGTGAAGCATTGAGTGCTCTGTTTGAGCTGTTGGTTTTTTGTGGAGCTTTGTTCTTCATCTGTTATTCTACAAATCTTCTAAAATTCAACAAGAAGTACATTGAATTCTCATGAAAAACTACTTCAATAGTGATATAAACATTGGTTGAGTTGGAGGATGATAACATCTATAACCTTTCTTCCTTATTGCATAGCCGAGAAATACACATCGAAATGCTAGAGAAGTCAACTTACTGTGCTAATGCAAATGAAGATACACAAATGCTGCACATTCTAAAACATGGGAAGATAGATTTGGGATGCTCGAAGCAATAAGTGTTTGGAAGGGAACTTGATAATCCAAGGAACTAGTAGGCACTTTGTTGATTAAATCAGTTGCAACTATGAGTGCTTCTCCCCAATATGATACTGGAATATGCGCTTGTATCAACAAGGCAAAGACAACTTCTAAGAAATGTTGCTTGTTTCTTTCGACGATCCCATTTTGGTGTGGTGTATTGGGACAAGTTGTTTGATGAATGATCCTATGAGGTTCTAAGTAATGATGGAGATTATAGCTTTGATAATCCCCACCATTGTCGCGGCGAAGAACTTGTATCCATGAATGTGTCTCAATTATTTTGTGATATCTTTGACATAACAAGTTCATTTCCCCTTTTGATCTCATTAGAAATAACCAGGTCATCCTTGTACAATCATCAATAAAAATTATAAACCAATGTGATCCACACCTAGAGTCGAAACTTTAGATGTGCGCCACACATCAGAGTGAATAAGAATTGGACTCTTATTCAATTTAAATGAAAATGAAGTATTTTGGTTCTTTGCGAGCTCACAAATGTCACAATTGAAACTGGAAATGTTAGACTTTGTAAACAAACTAGGAAACAACTTCTTCAAATAACCAAATGAAGCATGCCCCAAACGTCGATGATCTTCACCAAATTTGTATCCATAAATCCCTAAGGAGTGCAATTCAAACATATTTATAAGTAGAGTTAGGATGTATGCATATGCTAGATATTCCTTGCTCTAGAAACCAGTCACTTGCATATTCTCATTAGCATCTTATACTACTATGTTATATATCTTTATACATCCATTTATATTTGTTTGTTAGTATATATTCTTGAAGAGCATAATTTAATAAAATATCCTTGTGTGTATAGTTAATATTTAAAGCGTAATGGCCCCACATGGACGAGCATCGCAAAGTTTGAAATAAAAAATTATCCATAAAATTTGGGTAATAGAATATCTAAACAAACAAAATAAATAAATAAAATTTTAAAAGTTTTCAAAGTTCTTTAAAATTTTTAGAAATAAAAAATTATCCACAAAATTCAAGATAATAAATCTTTTCTTCTAATAATTTTTATTTATATAAATGATAAAAATAGTGGAGATCATTTTCTGGCCTTACATATAATTTTTTGAATTTAATATCTATAGCAGTTAATACATAAATTGGACACTATAAAAACTATTATTAAAAAAATTATAAATAAGAGTGATGTTATTTTTACAGAATAGATTTCTGGAATAGGTTTCCTGAATGAGTAGATGCAACTTGACGTCATCATTCAAGTCTTTTTTTTATATATATAAACTTTAAATTTAAACCTTAAAATCCTTAAATTCTAAAAATTTTTAAAAAAAATTATAAAACCATATCTAAAACTTTTGAACCCAAATACTAAAAAATCCTATACCCAAAAATCTAAAAACTTAAACCCTAAACCCTAAAATCTAAACCTAAATCTTAAGCCCTAAACCCTAAACAATAAACCACAAACCCCCTATGGGGATGTTTTCGGTTTATCATTTATAAATAAAATTTAAATTTAAGATGTAGATAATAAAGAGAAATGTAAACTTTTTTTAAAAAGTAGAAGAGAGAGAGAGAGAGAGAGAGAGAGAGAGAGAGAGAGAGAGAGAGGAAGAATGACGTGGATACCGACATGGATGCCAACATGTCATTCAGAAAACCTATTCGGGAAATCTATTCAGTAAAAATATCATTACTCAATAAATAAACTTGTGCCTATAGTACCTAATTCATTTACCGCTAAAAACACATCTATAGAAACTTATATAAAAATCAACCGCCACAAATATGATGGGTATTAATCTATAATGATGAATTTGAAAATCTGCCACTATAAAGATTTAGAGAGATAAATTTTTAAATCTGTCATTAAACTTAGTCGATATAGCCCAACTTTCTTACAGTTGCAACTATAAACAATGTAGGAAATTAGCAGTTATCTATGCTTGAGGGCTATCTTCTACACCTTACAAGGAAGGCTAGGCTATACTTGGATAGAATGAATGCCATAATGCTACATACACATTGTCACTGACTTGGACTTTCACCAACATCATGTGCCAGCACTTGATCACTCTCTTTGATCTAGTACAGCCTACTCCTTCCTTTGCCTTGGTTTACCTACCAAAAAGCCAAAGGAGCTTGAAAACTTGCTAAAGCTTAGGAAGAAAACTTACCAGGAGCTTTGGAGACTTGGGGAAAACTTTGTATTCTCCTTGAATGCTTGAATGTTTGAATACTTACAACTTTGCTTGGTTGATCCTTAAAGAAAGACCTTAATGGACGATGGTGATCATTCCAATCCAACTGTTACAATTGACTCTCTAGAGTATTCTATACAACTATATCAAAATATCTAACCTTCTTTCCTTTCCTAAAAATTTCCTTCTCTTTTCTACGATCATGGAGAAGTCTCTAAATAGACCCATACTTTTCTACACTCTTCTTCATATAAGGTTATATTACAACACTTAGAATATTTTTCTAAGTATGGAAGGGAACCTTCCTTCCCTCAGTCCTGGCGAGGATTCTCGGTCATTGGCCCGCAGGACAACTCTCATGTCTTGCCGAGTGTGACAATATAGGCCCATAAAGAACTTAATGATGAGGATAACCTATAAACGATAATGAATAAATGCAATTATTAACAACATAGAGTTTGTGAAAACACATCAAATAAAAATATGTGGATGTTGATTATGTATATAAATGTTGCCTCACTTTCAGTTTAAATTTAATTACTTTTAATTTATCTTTATTCTGAATTAATCATAATGTAATAATTATTTTCTTTTCTTTTATAAACTTTAACCGCATAAAACCAAGGAAACACTGACCAATCCTTAAATTTAGTTTAAAAAAACCACCCTATCCAAAAAAACATTGCATGTCAGTAACATTTTCCTCATAAAAATAAACTAACCCCAAGAATCTTTTTCCAATGAACTTCTCTCATGTTCAAACATCTAATTCATTTTTACAATGCCAAATAAAACTAGACCCTAAGGAAAAAAAAAAAAGAAAGGTGATTTTGTTTTTATTGTTTGAAATACGAATTGTCAAAAACGCTAAAAAAACGTACATTGGGCATCTGGTGTTTGAAAAAATTGAACAATAATTAAAAAAAATGCATTTAATAGCCCAAAAATTATAAAAATAAGAAAAACAAATTTCCACACTTAAATGGCAATTTGTGCCAGCTGAGCCTAGCACGTGCGGCTCACCGTACAACAAGAGTTGGCCAAAGCGAACCAAGCTAGGGCTATGCTAGATCGCATTTCTTAAATTTAAAATTTAAAATTTAAAAAATCCAAAAAATACTTTAAAACTAAGGGTTTGTTTGGTTGACAGGAATAGAATATGTATGAATATAATATGAGGACTAGATAATAGTATGAAAGGATATGGGCAGGATAAGCTCATATCCTATGTTATGTTTGATGCACACCGAATAAGTTATTACATAGCAATTTCTCATCCTATTTTATATTTAAAGTAGGCCGGATAATGACAGGATATGATATAAATAGTATTTAAATAGACAAAATTACCCTTTATAATATAGTTATATATATTTTTTAAATAGTCTTTTTTTAAAAAAATCCTTAATGATTTATTTATCAGTAAATTTATTAGTTTTATATTAATTTTTTAAAAAAAATAAATAACCTATAAATTATGCCCATTAATATATTGATTACAATATCACCAACTTGCAAAAATTATAGCTCATATCTATTTTCTTGGAGAAAATTGTATACAAAGTTATCAATATAGCAAAATAAATAGATCACATCAAAATCAATTTGAAAAAAAAAATCATTCAACTAGAGAAACTAAAAATAAGACATAATCAAAAAAGATATTTAGATAAAAAATAACCTTTTCAAGCATGGGATCGACGGGGAAATCCTTCAACCACTCAGGATGTGAAAACCCCAACTTAAAATTGTGGAATTAGTGTCCTATCTAGTTATTGACTAGCTTCTTGTCTCTACCATAGGGTTTAAAAGATCAAAAGAAAGGGATACAATGAAACCCTAGATGGGGGAGATAAACCAAATTATATGGCAAAAAAGTAAATTTAATTTTTTTATCATATCCTATCTGTTTCTATCCTAACTCCCACCATAAGATTAATTATCATGTTGCCGATAGGATAAAGTGGGCAAATAGGATAACACTATCATTTCTTATTGGCACATCAAACAAAGGATAATAGCAGGATATCATAGTCTATCATATTATATCGTCCTTATCCTGTCTACCAAACGGGATCTAAAGATTAAGGAAAAAATCCAAAAAGTTAGATAAGTATAAATGTAAATTTGTTTAATCGAGAAAATATGCAACACATTTACATCAATTTAAATGGAGCCAAAGTCCAAAGATTCTAACATAGTGTAAAGAAAATTAATAATAAAAAAAGCATGTATTACCTTACCTTTTCAAAAAAAATTGAAAACTTCAAACATCCCACTATTTCTTCATCTATGTATGTTGATCTTTTAGTTGGTGTAGAGCTCTCTCCAGTAGTACTATCAGTATCATGTTCTCTATCAAACCAATCTTTCAAGCATATGAACTTTGGCAATGTTTTTCTTCTTCGTTTTTTTTTTTTGTTAATTCAGCTCTTTTTATCGTCAACTAGTTATTTTTTCAGCACTAAAACAAGACTCTGACGCTACAGTGAACATCGGTGGAGTTATTAAATCAAGTGCCATGGTAACTAGCATAGGATAATTATGTTTTTGTGCTTGTCATCATGAGAAAAATTGAAGTTATCAATTTCTTAAAAAATAAGAAAATCATTAATATTAATATGTAAAAAAATTTAATTCATGCAAACAAGTACAACTAGTATTGGACAAAGAAGAAGAAGAAGCACTACAAACAAATTTTTTCCCTAATTATATTTATATATTTCATAAAGTAAACACTGATAATTATCTTTATAAGTATTTTCATTATAAAAATCAATTAAACAAAACATGGCATCAAGTTTAAAACGTTGATCAAGAATTATCTATGAAACGGAAAGAGAGTCAATTTTTTTTTAAATTTTACTTCCATAGGAGCAACAACTAGAGCAAAATTAGGATTATGTCTATATTTTCAAAAAAATCACTAATATAATATAATTGATTAATAGTCATAAAAATAGTTGGATAATAAACACCAACAAAAATAAATAAATAAATAGTTGCGCCATAAAAAATTTCCAAAAACTCCTTTATCATATTGCTAGCTTTCCAATCATAAGAAGTAACTCCAACTTATGGAAAAAACAAATTGCAATACATCGTAAGAACATCTTTATGTATAATCATAGGCACGATGTAACATAATATAACTTGAATTCTACTTATGATCAACATCGACAATAAATTTCTTATATTTTCTTCCCATTTGTTTACAATATCTTTTAAATTCATACCTTCAAATTGAAGAACTTTTGCAAATAAAATAGCTTCTCTAACTCTATGAAGATGAGGATCAATTACATTTAAACTGTCACAACCCAACCCTAACAGAGTATGTGGCAATCACCATGACAACAAGGAGAGAGTCAAACCTCACACCCACATTCGAGTTGCAATAAAGCTCAACATAAACATGATATCACAAACTCATTGTGAAGAAGAAGACAATCTTAAAAATAAAAGTACAATAGGGTTCCCCTACACTAGATACCTAAAATACAGGAAACATTAACAAAATATAAGCCATGGTTTAACATCACTCATAATACAAAGAGTACAAATGCAACAACAACAACAACAACAACAACACCAATAACAACAACAACAACAACAACAACAACAACAACAACAACAACAACAACAACAACAACAACAACAACAACAACAACATAGTAATAAGGTCTAGTAGATTCATACAATTTACATGCCAGTTGATACAAGTCACTTTAATGACTGCCCAACACGACTAAGTCCAACGTCGCAATCTGAGAGAGAAGAAGAAAGAGAGTGGTGAGTAGCAAGTGTTACCTAGTGAGTGGTGACAACATAGATATAACAAAGTAATAAAGCATCCCAAGAAAAGTAATCATCATATTAATAATAACATTAAAGAATTTTTCAAGAATTCAATAGTTCAACGGTTAAACAATGAATTATTAGTAGCATGTGCAAATAAAATCTTCAAAACATTAAACACAATTTAAAAACATAGGCTAGCCTCAAATAATTCCTGAGCTAATCATAGCCGCGACTAAATATGGGACCACCAAGGTGTTTTAAAATTTTAAAATTCAAAACGCTACCTCCTTTGGTGTTGGCCACTGAGATCCCCATGTAATGACCCCAGGTCTTTCATATGAATCAAAGTGTCATCCTTCTTGAACACTGTCAATAGCTATACTCACCTCTTGACTAGGTGTAAACCCAAGGTTGACCACACCACCTCTCATTAGGTTAGACCATGGGACCCTCACTGCAGTGTCAGAATGAAGTTCCAGGTCAGGTCGTAAACCGTAGTCACCATCGAAGTCAATCATGTAAATATAAGCATTTACAATTTACAATTTACAAATCAAGAAATCCAACATTTCACATTATCGATTCAAATAATATACCCTCAAAATCAATACCATGAATCACCATATAATGGCTAAATAAACAAATATATTTTTAAGCCATATTCACTGGTAGTGTAAATACATAGGCATACAAGCATATTTCTTTCAAAATAAATACACATAAATATTCTAGTTTTTTGTAATATACAACCATAGATTTCAAGATTCAAATTTATTTAAACCATTCAACTAAATTCATTTTTCATACAGAAAATGCAATATGACTTGGTACAAGAATAAGAGTGTAAATCATATAAAGAAATACCATACTACCCTTATTAAGACTACACAACCACAAATACTCACAGAACAAGTCATCTCGTCTCGAGACACACTCACTGTTCCGCGATTTCTTTCCCCTTAGAAGATATTTTGAAACCTAGACACGAGCAAGGAATCCAACAAGTAATGAACACAAGAATGAAAAACTAAAATGCATGAGTATGAGAGCTTATATGCCATACAAGCAACACTAGGGTTATAGGGAAAAATGACATCATTTTTTACCCAAAAGATATTAAATTTGAGTAAACTAATTCTAATGAAGTTCAAGCATAAGGAGCTTCCTTTTGGAATAAAGAAGTAAGAGTAATGATTGTAGAATTTTAATGCTACAGTAGCTTCGGATTGTTACAATATCTATGAAATTGCAACATTAAACCCGGCCCTAACAATGGAGTTTTTCTCAAATCTATAATACCAAACACAAGAATTTGTTTACAAAAATCAAAGATAACAAATAACAAAATCAAGGGCTCCATTTTAAGCTCAAAATTCCTCACAAAATATAGTATAATCAAAGATTTTAACCTAATTTTCAGACAAAAAAATTATGAAATACAATGAATATACAAAGCAAAAACTAGGGTAGACCTCCTACCATACTCAAGAGCAAGTGAGAGGAAGGTTTTGGGTGGTAATTCATTGAGATTGGCAGTCAAAATTAATTTAAAAGAGGAAAGGAGAAGGCTAGAATGTAAGATTTTCTCTCTTATTTTTTTTTAAATAAGACAATAGTAAAATTACCTTTTTTCCCTCTATTGAAAGAATGAATAAATAAGGATCCAAATAACCATATTACCATAAGTTTTGGCTAGATTTTGCACAGATGCTAGTATGCGAACATAAAAAAAATACTACTAATGCTAAATGACAATTTTATCCCTAAAACATACCCAAAAGTCTAATGTGGACCAAAAAAAAAAAGAAAGAAAGAAAGAAAGAATAAGAAAAGAAAATCAACTGGCCAATCAATCAACCACAATTGCAAGTTTTCAACCTCAAACAAATCAAATAATGAAGAATAAAAAGGGAAAGGAAATCATGCTTCTACTATTTCTATGAACCACAATCCCATAGCAAGGTAGCAACAGTCTTTGGGTATGTTTGATTTTGTTGAAAGTCTCCATTTTGTTTTTTTGAAACCTTCAAAACTATTAAAAAAACAAAAGCATTTGGCCACCATCAGCCATGCAATGCTATTCACAATAAAATTATTCGTAAATCACTGGGTAATAACACTAATGGATGGCCGCTCCTCAGGGCCACCGCCATGTGTCCCAATTAGTGGCCTCTATTTGAAATAAAGTTCTCACCCTTGGTGGAGTGGTGTGTCGTGGCCCTTCCCTGTCTCCTCCCTGTATCCATGTGAACGGATATCCCCAGCCGCACATCATCGTCCATGTGACATCATCTGCATCCCCTATCCCCTTCCCTCGGATCAATGATCAATTCGGGCATTTTAACCAAGGTAACCTAAAAAACTAAAAATGAGGTCTAATAATTAGAGGATGTACCCACCAATTAAAAAAATATTGAAATATGTATTATTGCGGTCAAAAATTCAAGACCTATGTCCGTAGGTGTGAGTACTAAACATGCGTAGCTGACTTGGCGCACCATCCCTCTTTCGGTACGTTTGTATAAAAATTTTAAAATTAAACATAATAGGCTATTACATCAGATATACATTATAGCATAGATATCTTCCGACGTATATTACAACAAGAATACTTCCAATGTACAATTTACAACTACCGATGTACATTATGCAACAGCTTCTTATATATACTATAAAGGGATACATTCATATAACAATAAAATTTACCTTAAATATATCATAATTACACATAGAAATATATCTGATGGTAAAATAGAATAAAGAATAATAAATGTGATATTGAATATAAGAAGATTAATAAGGGTTGTATTGAATATCAAAATATTGTGATACATCGAGAACATGTTGTTGCAATCTGCTGACAAAGTAAGAGAAAACACGAATTATATTTTTAACCGAAATTACACCAAGATCATTCAATATATACAATACCCTAGACCTAAATAAACTAAGGAAGTCATATCCCCTTGAACTCAAAGTAGTCAAGAACTTGAAACTGAACCAGCATTTGTGAATCTGTAACGCTTTCCACAAATTATAGTTGAACTGTATTTGGATAGTGATGATGTCATAGTGCTTACCAAATGGCCTTTCTTGGTGTTCCTCTAATTTGAAGATCATCTGAATGCTCTACAAATTGATGTATAGGGGTGGAGTTGGCTTGTGGTGTTCCTATTGACAAACGTCGCCCTGCCCTATTCATAGACAATATGTCTATGATGAAACTTCAGAGGAGAAAGACAATTTTGAACAAAATTGGTTTGGACGTCATCAACCATATGAAGGCTAGAGGGCGAGGAATAATTATGGGCGTGTTGAAAGGGATAGTGGAGATTTCTGGTTAAGGGTGGATATCCAGTCTTTCAACGAAAGCTTGGCCATAGAAGAATTTTTGGATTGGCTTGTAGAAATTGACAGATTTTTTTGACTACATGGAGACCCCTCCAGAGAAACAGGTTCAATTGGTAGCATGCCATTTGAAAGGGGGAGCATCTGCATGGTTGGAACGGATTCAATCTAAGAGAGAACAAGAAGGTAAAGTTCCTGTACAAACTTGGTACTGGATGAAATATTTATTGAAGAGGGAGTTTCTAGCCCCAGATTTTGAGCAGATCCTATTTCAACAATACCAACATTGTCAACAAGGTAGTTGGTCTGTCTATGAATACACTGCAGAATTCGTGAGACAAGCTGAAAGAAATAACCTCTTGGAGTCAGAAGGGCAGCAAGTTGTGAGGTATTTGGAGGGATTGAGGCCAACACTCAAAGACAGAATCGGTGTACAAGTTATCCAAACCTTATTTGAGGTGAAAAATATGGTCCTAAAGGCAGAGTTAATGCAACAAGAGCAAGGTTGGAGGAACTGTGAAAATTATAAAGCTATAGAGTCCACTGAAGAGTTTGAAGGTTGTAGAAATAAGAACAACAACCAATATAGATGAAACAAAGAAGTAGATATGGTAAATAAAGAAGAGAAGGATAAAGACATAAGAAGAACAAAAAATCCCTATGCAAAACCTACTGTGGGGAAGTGTTTCAAATGTAATCAATCCGGACACAAGTCAAACGAATGTCCCTTGAGGAAGACTGTGAACATTATAGAGAAGAATGAAGAGATTATTTGTGAGCCAAATGGTGATGAAGAAGAAGAATGTGAAGCAAAAGAAAGGCAAGTTTATCTTTTAAGGCAGATAATGTCAACTCCCAAAAGCCATCAGTTGATTAAAAATAAGGTGTTCAATACTATTATTGATGATGGAAATTGCGAAAAGAAGATTAGTAAAGCTTTTAAAAATGAGGAAAAAAATGAAGAAGTTAATTGGAAAAGTGTTGATGAAAGAAAGAAAACCAATGAGAAGGATTTCTCAAAGCATCTCAAAGAATCCAAGCTAAGGATGTGGTTATTTTCGAAGAAGAATTCTTCTTCTTACCCAGGGATTAGCTAGGGTATAGATGCCAATGGATAATTTTCAATGGTAATTCATTGCTAAATATTAGGCGCGTAGTTCCCGCGTGATTTACCGATGAAATAGCTTGGGAAAGTTTTGTCATTGCTAATTCCCTACGTATTTCCCTGTGCAATCCCTGGGTAATATTTATAACCGTTATATCTAATCATTCCTTTCTATTCCCTATCTATTCCCTGTCTAATTACCTAGAAAAATATTTCCTAGGTAAATTCCGTTGCTAATTATTAGTTTTCTTGTAGTGGAAGAGAAAGAAAGCTACTAAATGGGAAGATTTCAAGAACAAGAAATTTAAATTTGGAATGGTGATGGTTTGCTGAAATATTCAATTACAAGTTTATTTCCCCAGATTAAAACTCGAGGTCGAGTTTCTCGCGAGTGGGGTGAATGACACAACATAGTGTGGCTAATGATTTTAGGATTTTAAATTTGAATATTCAAAGTAGTTTTGTTTAGTATTTTGTAATTATCTTAGATTTATTAGTTAGTTTATTATCTAGTAATTTGTAAGTATTTCAGTTTTATTTACTATTTTGTCCTTAGTTTAGGTCTCTATAAATATTATTTTAGGGTTTTGTGGAAGGGGATCGATGAATTGAAAATTTTATGTTTTTGTTTGCTCTATTTTGAGTGAGAGTTCTTGGATTAGAACTATGTATCCACTGCGTAATTAAGCCAAACAAGTCCTATCACCATCACCGGATAGCCGCCCCCCGGGCCTATCGCCACGTGGCCTAATCAGCAGCCACCATTTGAACTAAAGTCCTGCGCCTTGGTGGAGTGGTGCATCGTGGGCCCTTCCTTGTCTCCCTTGGACCTACCCTGTCCTCAAGTGACTGAATGTACCCCGCTATGCATCACCATAAATGTGGCGTGATCTGCATCCTCCGTCCCGCTCTCTTGGATTAGTAACCAGTTATGGCACTCCAACCGAAAAAACAAGAACATCCCATAGCTTCCAAGAGACGGGCAAGAACAGTATATAAACTTATATTATAAAATGTAGGATCCATAAGGTTCAAAAACCCAAGAGGAAAACAAAATATGTATCCGAAGAAACGAAAGAGGGTGGGAATATAGTGGATGCTGGCATGACGGTTGTAACATATTTAACCCTTCCCTCCGTCAGTACAGGAGACGACACTAGGGATAAGAGTTATATATTGCTAAAGACGTTATATTTAATAGGGTCAATAAAAGTTATGAATTTCTCAGAGCCGAGAATGATGAGCGAAGAAGTGAAACCATTGATGATTATACAAGGCGTGATAGGAGTGTTTATCGTGCAGGATCAGAAACCTCAACTAGAAGCAACCAAGCTCCTCGACTTCACACAGGTATTCCAAGGTTTTTACATGTACAAAGCATATGTAATTATTATGACAGAACTATGTTTCAGGTACTCAATCCTCTGTAAGAAGAAAATCATTATTAACCAGCTAGGAGCGACATATATAGAAGACCTGAGGAAATATGTCAAAATGTCTAGCTGGTATCTCATGTGGAGTGCATTCAAAGATTAAGATGGTGAATACTCCGGAAAGTACTAAAATACAATATAAAATGTAATACTAATGTGTGTAACATGGGACAGTACAATAAAGAACTGTATCCAAGTAGCACCTAATACCCGCAGCGGATACATTTAAGTATGTAATTACGATGTTGTCGATGTAGACTGTATTATATTAGTTTGTATTTTGTCAAATATGTGTATTTATAGTAATAAAAAATAATTTGTATTCTATCATGTATGTGTATTTATAGTAATAAAAAATAATTTTAAACAATTGTATTTTAAATATATTTTTACTACTAATGCTAAATGATCATTTTAGCCCTAAAACATGCCCAAAAGTCTAATGAGGACTGAGCTTCAAATTAGGTCTGGATACAGCATAAAACATCTTTAACATATTTCTACATATTCGTTCCGTTAATACGGAAATAAAAGAAAAGGCAACGGAAATGTTGCTATGGATTCATTCCATTGCTACAACAAATACAGGAAAAGGCAACGGAAATATTGCTACCGATTCGTTTCATTTCTGTTTGTATACATTGGCGATGGATTTAGCGTAGGATTACCGACAGAATGAAACTTCAGAAGTTCAACTTGTTTTTATTGTATTACCAACGGAATTGTATAATTTAGTAACGGACTATTGATTAATAGAAACAGAAACATAACAACGGAATAAGTCCATTGCTATTCCATTACTAGAGCTTAGCCCCTTAATTTTCCCACGAATTTCCATTGTTAATAAATTGCTATGTATCCGTTCCATTGCTATTTGTAAACATTTATGATGGACTAAACGTCAAATTACTAACGGAACAAAACACCATAAGTCAACTTGTTTTTATTACATTACCAACGAAATTTAGATGAATAGCAACGGAATAAGTCCATTGCTATTCCGAACTTTAAAAAAATAAATAAAATATTATTTATTAATATTTGTGATTTATATATTTTTCATTTATAAATTTTCACGTTTTAAAATATTTGATTTTCCAATTTTTATAAATATATATATATAAATTAAAAGATTAAAAACAAACTTAAGTCTTAAATTGAGTTAGTTTTTCTACATAATAATAAAATTAAACTTAAGTCACCATTTACAAATAAATCATTTATAGGAAAAATTCTAATTTTCACAAGAAAACAAAAATCTGAACAAAAGCAAAGTGTTTGAAGATCAATGAAACTATAACCCCATCTCAAAGCTATAAATTCCCCATTGAGAGGGAACAAATTTAAAAATATGTTTTTATGAAAAGATAAAAAATTATATATACATTATCAAATTATAAATTTTAAATAATTTATCTTCCAAGGAAAACTCAAGATGAATTTATTAATTTTATGTGATTAAATACATTATTAAATTACAAATTTTAAATAATTTATCTTGCTGAAAAAACAAATTCAATATAAAGTAGTTAATTTTATAAAAGTTACTTGCTATTAAATTAAAATTTTATTTTGTTTGGAAAGTGAAAGTCAAGAGTCAAGACTGTGATTTTCCAATTTTTATAAATATATATATATATATATATATATATATAAATTAAAAATTTTATTCAAGATAAAATTTTGTGGAAATTACCAAAAAAAACCCCTAAGTTTGCCATATTGCCAAAAAAAACCCCTAATTTTGCAATCCCCAAAACCCCTTCCCTTTTTACACTCCACGATTTTTGAAACCCCCAAAGTATGTAACGGTGGTTAACGGAGTGATTTTTAAATTTTATAGACAAAAATGCCCTTGCACGGGAAGTAGTGCATGCAGCCATTTCGCCGGTGTGAGAGGAAGTGGGGGATTTTTCTTAGGGCTATAGCCATTTGAGCCGTTTGCTTGTCTTATCTCAACTCGCGTCTCCAGCCACTTTTGCTCCACATCCTCTGTAAAATTCAGCTTTTCCCTTTCCACCAGTGTCTCGAAGGAGAAGTCCAGCGCAAGTATTCGGCATTTCATTAGTTTGCAATCTAAGGTATTGATTATCGTTTTATGTTAACTATTTTGTTACAAAGAAACATTTTTCGGTTTTATTTTGTGATTTTGTTTTTATTGGAAGACATTGAAGCCTGCAGGGGGATTTATCGGCTGGGGTTTTGTTAGTCTGCAGGGAGATTTCTCGGCTGGGGTTTTGTTTTGTTTTACATTTTCGTTTGTGTACACGATCGAAATAGTTTTTCGATTGTTATGATTGTGTAATGTTTATAATGTATGTTTCCCCTTTCAATTGATATGGTTGCAATTGTACAAATGAGCTCTCCGTTTAAAAAATGAGCTTTTACTATTTAAGTTTTGTGGTCTCCGTTTAAATATTGGCATCCCTATTTAATAATATAGGTCTCTGTTTAACAAGTGATATCACTGTTTAAGAATTGAGAGTTTACCGTTTAACAACTTATATTTCCACTTAACAATTTGTGAATACGGCTGGCTGAATGTGCTGTTATTGTCGCAGGCTTGTGATTATGGCGGTCAATCTATTTAATGGGCAATGCTACTTGACACCGGTAGTGGAGATCGTGGCTGAATTGAAAGTTCGCATGATCCCTCAACACTGGGAGATCATCCAAAGCACACCGTTTGCAGCATTTACAGAGTTGGAAGCTGTATTCCAAGAGCGGGGCCTTCTTGATTCTCTGTTGCAAAGGTACGATAGCCACACCAATAAATTCAGGATCAGGAAAGCATGCTGACTTTCAGGCCTGAAGATGTGGCCCTCATTCTTAGTCTGCGTTGCGATGGAGACGCAGTCGTGTTTCAGAAGAAGAAAACATGCTCAGCTTTCGAAGAGAAGTATTTATCCAAAACCTATAAGAGACACAGAGACTCCATCAGGAGCACTCTTCAACAACTCGTTGGACAGAGGGGAGAAGAAGAAAATTTTGCGAAACTACTGATGGTGTACCTCATGGGTACAATCCTCTTCCCAAATACCTCCTGCTCGGTTCCTTACTGGATAGTTGATTATGTCGATGATCTACCTAGCATGGGGCGATACGCATGGGCGCAGGCGACGCACAAGCGGTTTATGGAGGACATTCCACAAGCAGCAGCTCGAGTGCAAGCTAGATGCGCGGGGAAGAACACCAACACAGGGTATATCAAGGGTAGCACGGTCGCGCTTAACATCCGGTTTTACGAGCTGACCTGAACCAGAAAGAAAGTCCGTTTCTGCAAGATCCCAAGGATGTTGTGCTACGGTGAAAATACTTACCGGAAGCAAGCGACGGTAGAAACCAGTTTGTCATCTCTCGAAGGAAAAAAGGTAATAAATCATGAACAATGTGTTTAACAGTAGACGTTAATGTTTAAACATATTATTTACCGTTTAACTTTGTTCATTTACCATTTAAAAAGTATTCTTCAATGTTTAAAACTTTTGTTCTCTATTTCGTTTATGCTATAATGTTTAAATATATAAGTTCAATGTTTAACTATAGTTTTTATTGTTTAAACTGAATAATTTTGCTAAATTGTTTGGTTTACACATGTTAGTTTCTTGAGCTGGTTCCGACGAATGCTGATGAAGATATATTTTTTCGGGCTAACCGTCGGTTGGATTCTATTGCTCCGGAACCACTTCCTCGAAGGCAAGATGAGAGCGCAACCTCTTCCGTGCGCACTCGACACCGTTCTCCTACTTCCAGCCCAAAACGCGCACGCATTCCTCGACATTGGAGAAGCTCTCCCCTACCCCGCCATATTGCCACACCCCCACCGATGACGACATCGATAGTCCTCCAGATTGTGGCAGCCCCCCCGACTGTGGCAGCCCCCCTGACCATGGCAGCGCCCCCAACCGCACTAGGTGAGGATGTCACTACAACTCTTCTGTAGGCTTGCCAGATATTGATGACCTAGTTCACTTGGCTTGTCGCTCAGGTTAAGGCATTGGAAGGCCGGTCACAATTGACTACGCCGTCTCTCCGAACAAATGAAGCAGCCGGGACGGACGCGGCGTAGGAATTCGACGACGACGACATCATCGGGGAGGCCATTTGAAAATGGCCTCATTCGAAGAGGCTTACGAAAAAGAGGAAAACAATAAAGCCTCTGTCTCCACCACCGGCTGATGATGAAACAATAGCAGCACCATTGGCGGCTGATGGTGTTACCATTGATGACATGGCCGTCACGGTGGAGAAGATCGCTAATGATGTTGCCATTGTCGCGGTTGATAAGATCAATGACTGTTGTTAACGAAGTCATGAACTTGGTGGAATGGGTAGCTGATAGTGCGGCATCAAAGATGGACACAATCCCTAAAGAACAAGAACCAGCTAACATTGTGTCTCCCATTGATGTTGTTGCCTTGGCCATTCTTGAGAAGGTCGTTAACTCTATTGTCAACGAAATTATAGTCACGGTGGAACCAATGGCCGAAAGTGCCGTATCGAAGATAGACACAATTCCACAACAACAAGATGCATGAAAAGATATGTCTCCGCTTGATGCTGCCGTCGTGCCCGCATCGAAGGAAGATGATGCTGGTGCTAAACACCGACAGCCGTCAACAACAGTGCCGCATGATGATCCCAAAACAGCTGTTGACGAGGATCAAGGGAATGCCGCCGAAATGACGACGAGAGAGAAGATCAATACCAATAAAAAATTAGGATAAGTTCGAAAAGTCTTTATTCTGAAGAAGAAAAAATACATTGGCCAATCGCGCCTCAACAAGTATGAACAGGAGTTGATAAGGATCTTCCTTAACTGCCCTATGGACAAGTAAGTTTGAAGTTTTTATGGTATCATTTAAACTATTACATGTTACCCTTTAAGTTATATATTTAACGTTTAACTATTCCAGATAGAATTTAAACTATTATATGTTACCATTTAATTTATATAGTTAACGTTTAAATATTCGACATAGAATTTAAACGGTTGATGTATCAGTTAAATATTTACAATATTGTTTACGTATCTCTGTTACCGTTTAACCGCAGCACTGTCTCTGGAAGAATGACTCTGTCAGCCTCACACGGTCCAGGTTATTCGATGTGCTTGAGGGGAAGGAGATGGTCGCAGACGATGTGATGGACGCTTTCGTATGTATAATCCAAAATTCACTGACAATAGTGCCATATCATTATAAGAAGCCCGCCTCCATCACACAACTACTGGCGTTGTTTATGTCAATACAGGAAGACACGCATGATACCACTATAGCTATGATCGGAGATGTCGGCGCAACTTGCATGATGTTGAAATTGTCATCCTCCCGATAAAGACGAGCTAGACATGGTAAGTGCTTTAATAATTTGTGTTTGAGTAATAGTGTTTGGTAAATAACCGGTATTCTAATATCAATTTGTATACCTCCACAGCGGAACCTATTCGACCTTTGTATCGACATAGAGTTTGGCGAGTCGGTGACTGCAAAGTACCCACTTGTTCATGACACTGAAACCCCATGACAAAAACAAGGAAGTGTCGACTGCGCCGTCTATGTGATGCGGTTTATCGAGCAGTTACTCGCAGATGAGAAGCTACGGCTACCACAGACGAACATCCCTTATCTGCGATTAAAGTATGTTTCACGCATACTTAAGGATGGGAGGGTAGCAGGCATCACTGCCAAAGGGGAGTGTTCAAAATCGGGTTCATAGAATACGTTGTCTTAGTTTCAAATATAAACCACTTTAAATTCAATTCATTGTTTTCGAAGAACATGACAAATTTTGTCAACGTAAATTTACATGTATCTATATTTATATACTTGACTCTTTTTTTAATCTTCCGATATCATTGTTTAACTTGCACTTTCATTCTTTAATTTTAAGTTTAATTGTTTAATTGTCAATGTCATTGTTTAAATATCCATGTTACAGTTTAAGACGAACTAGTCACTTGTAAAAATAACTATTTACCGTTTAAAATAATAATGTCTCTATTTAAATACATGTGTTAACTGTAGAATAAGGATTTCTCTGTTTAAAAATGAAAAGTTGGCACACAATTAAGTTTGTTTTTTTTTTTAAATCAGCTGTTTTACAATGGCTAGTCGGTGACAGTTTCATTGCAAGATCTGCGATTGTGACCAGAGCAGTGGCAGCGGTTGTAACGTAACTCGCGGACCTCAATGGCTTGTGACTCGATCCTCTTTCACCTAGGACGCCCAGGTTGCCTTCTCGTCATAGGCGGTCACAGACGCAATTCACGATTTCTGTCCGTAGGTTTGTCATTTCGGGTATGGGGAATATAGCTTCTTTATACGCCAATTTGTAATTATCGACGGTGAAGTAGCCGCTAATAAATCAATGGACGTTGGTGTATGTCTGCATTATTGCAGTGCAAGCGTGTTTGCACGGGATACCATAAACTTGCCACCTGCGACATGAGCATGTTCTGATGGCAAGATCTACAGAGTAGCTGCACTGGTCAATCACTTCATAACGATCATCGACACAACGACCAACATGAAGATTTCGGCTATCCTCCATAAGTATCTCCACCTTCGAATGTATGTCTGGGCACAAGTAGGTCTCCCATTTGTTCGCTTGCTCACGGCGGTTGCATAACATGTGCATCAACTTGAACCTGTACAGCGTACAACACAAATCTCAGACAAGGTTAAGCGAAGACATTGATAGTTAAACATAAACACACTTTATTAAACAGTATTATCATAAATTAAATAATGATGTAGATGGTTAAATACAGATAAATATATTTGAATATTTATAAACTATTTTAAAGGATGATACGAATTCTTAAGTGAAAATGAACATTCGAATACCTTATGGAGTCGACCATCTTTGTTACCGGCAAATGCCGAGTTTCTTTGATTCAAGCATTAAACGACTCCGCGATATTGGAATACATCTCACCCCAACGTTCGCCTCTTAACAGATAATTCGACCAATGTGTCATATCTGATTTATTAATCAACCAGTGATGGGCTTCGGGTGATGTGGTCTTCAGTTCATTCACGGTATCATCGAAATCTTTAGCCGTGAATGCCCACGCAATACGAAAGTATATAGACCAGGACTCCTCTCTCAATGCCTTCCTAGTCTGACGTTGGCTTTCATGAAATTGGTCTCCAAGTGTCGAAGACAGTATGCATGTGGGGAAGAAGGGAAGACTCTCATAATAGCGTTCACAAGGCCCTTAGACCTATTCGAGACGAATGTGATTATCTCATGATAATCTCCTTCCTCGTATAAAGCATCACCTAACTTGGATATGAACCAAGTCCAATTGGCATCGGTCTCATTGTCGACAATACCGAAGGCAACGTGGAAGAAACCATTGTTTCCATCTTTACCTGTAGCACCCAGTAGAGTACCCCCATACTTTCCAAGGAGGTGGGTACTATCGACAAATAGCAGCGGCTTGCAAGCCTTCTTGAATCCGACAATACACGCTCTAAAAGAAAAGAATGCATATTTAAACCGCTCACCGTCTCTTTCCACAATCGCAATGCTGTCGGGGTTTGTCTCAACCACCTTATCCACGTAACAAAGCAACAAATCATAGCTGGAGATGTCACTGCCGTCGAGCACCACCCGGGCATGCTCTTTTCCCAACCAAGCCTGTTTGTATGGAATGTGGACACCATGTTCTCATAACATGTCCTTCTGAATGTCGATGGCTTTGTACAAGGGCCGGTCTTTGAGTTTCTGAATCACCCGTGCGCTTACCCATTTTTTGGACGCTTTTGGGTGTGAGGCCGATCCCACTCCACCACCGCAAGTGTGTGATGGGTTCATTATCTTTATTCTGAAAGTATTTTATTATATTCTTTTGATACATGAAGGTGCCATTGACAACCAACGGCAGCGCTTTCCACAGTCACCCAGTGTTTCTCGTTCTTTATGAATTTGAAGTCGAAATCCCGTTTGATTGCAAAATTTCAAAGTGCGTCGCTGAAATGTTCAACGCTTTCAAAACATTGTCCGATATCCAACAACAACACTTCAGAATGATCTGACGAGGAAGGAAGGCATCCCACACCGTTAGGTTTACCATGGGGTTGATCGGGAGCGCTCGCAGAATCTGAATTTCTGCCAATACTTCAATTTAAAAGAAACCATCCATAAGTTAAATAGAGACATAACGTGCTTAAATGATAAAATCATAATTTAAACGTTAAGTCAAATAGTTACACGATGAAGATAAAATTTAATTGCAAATAGAATATATTTAAACAGAGCATGTCAAACTTAAACCGTAATGAACTTATACAACTAGATAAACATAAAAGAGAATAATCTTACAATGAGAAAAACTCATTTTTAGTAGGATTCGACAATGCAACATCATCTTTCTCCACAACAAGATCGACTACAGAGCATTTGAAGATCGAGTGAGCGTGACACATCCGCTGGAAGTCGACATCGTTTTCTATTGGACAAGCCGGTTTTATACCCGTCGGGTGTGATAAACTTCACCCTCACACGGGAAACATCGAGACCCCATCACTCACATATCTCAGCTAACACCGACTCCTAAGAAGTCAGCGCCGTGAACATTAGCACTCTTCCCTCCCCGTTGTATCTAGCAATACCACAAAAACTATCCATAATATAACTACTGAACTCAAATCGAACAAACCAAATGAGAAGAAGAAGAAGAAGTAGATGATGTAAAAAGCCTTCAAAAATGTGTTTCACAAAAAAGTACACAAATGTATGCATAAAGTTAGACATGATGTGATTGGGCGGTATTTTTCCCACCATTTTAAAGGGCAAAAAAGGTATTTCATTACATGGACCCACTTTAAGTGACCGACAAGGGTTAATCCCTAGAGACAATCATTACTTGCTCCTTGGCTCATAGTTCTTCTTCGTTTTCCACCATTGTCGCTTTCCACCATTGCTGCTGATAAGTGCTTGTGCGATATGAATGCGAAGCGTTCATTCCTTATGTTGAGCATTACTTTTCTCGGGTTTTTACACTAATATGTGTATTTTTATGTTACTTTCGTGCAGATAGGGTTGTGAGGCCGATTATGAAGGAAAGAAGCCAATGTGGATCACAATGCACCGATTTTGGAGGAAATCTTGCTAAGGTTCAAACGCGAATACATAGGTCGGGTGTGAGATGCTAGAGTGTGTGCCAACCTCCTCGTATTCTAGTTGGCACATCCATTTGGAGGGGCACAAAGGCAGTCACACTCGAGCATTCTGACTTGTGCACATAGAACAAGAGCTCTACCAACTTGCCTATCATTGAAGAAGCAAGTGATCCACGACGTGAACGTGTGCCCGTTTGCGTTACCCCGATGAAAACTTGCATATTAGGCAGGCTCTGAGTGTGTGAACATGTTCAGAAATTTTTTGCAGAGCCTGCAGGTTTTTCTAAGGCATCCAGTGAAGACACACGGGCGTGTGGAATTCCCGCACGCCCATGGATTTGTATTGCGAGCTCATCCAAAGAAGGCACAGGGGCATGCGGCTGCCCCTATGAATGACCATGCGACTGTCACACGCCCGTGGGTAATTTCCACACGGGCGTGCGAATTCCTGCAGAATTGGGCAGATTATCCCGAGAGCAAACAGGGGCGTGGACTCGCCCTTGTGGGCAATCTTGTGAACCACACACAGGCTTGGGTAATTTCCACACTCCCGTGTGAAACTCTGCAGAGAAGTTCTCTCCATCCCAAGAAAACACAGGGGCGTGTGGCTGCCCCTCTGAGTTGCGCATGTGAATGTCCACGCCCGTGTGGAATTTCCACACGGGCGTGTATAACACTTGGTATTTTTCTCGGATGTCTAGAGAAGCCACAGGGGCGTGCGGCTATCCTTGTGGGTCGGACGCACGGGCGTGGGTATTTTCCATACGCCCGTGCGAGAGCAGTCAGAGTCGAAGGAGAGTTTTCCTGAGAGCGCACAGAGGCGTGCATGCGCCCCTGTGGCTCTCTTGTAATGAAGCACACGGGCGTGGGTATTTTCCGCACGCCCGTGTGGATGCACAGAACGCCAAGGGGCACGAGTTCTTTTTAAAGAAGATTAGTTTCTCACCCTCTTCACTTCCTCTATTCGTTTGGAAACATTCTCACATCAGTCTCCGACTCCATAGAGCCAATTTGGTAGGATTTTTGCTCGGTTTTCCGGCCGGTTCCTCATTTTCTCATTCCATCTCGTCGGTAAGCCCTATTTATCATTTTCTTTGCCAATTCATGTTTTCCATCGATTAATCTGGTTAATAATGCTGCGTTTTTTCAATTAGAAAGATGATTTATGTTTAGAACGAAGTAGAAGTGATTTCACTGTGTATTTTTGGATTCTTGAAGCACTGCCGTGCGGTTTTCACGCCCCGTGGATCCACACGGGCTTGCGGAAATTCCACATGACCGTGTGGATTTCTGCAGCATTAGTTTATCAACTTGTTCGATTGATCTCATTTTAAATTTTGCAGATTATGGCGCCTCGGTCGAAGAAGCAAGCTGATAAGAGGCCGCGTGAGTCATACTCTAAGCTTGAGCGCATGCGTTTTGCGATTCCAAAGCATTAGGTTCGCTATGAGCGCTTGTCGAGACTCCGGTTCGGGCAGACTCGATTCCTGGACACGAGTATACTGAGAGATCTACATCAGGGAGATGAGTTTGCAGACGAGGTCAAGGATCTCATATCAGTAGGTGGTTGGAGGCGGTTATTGACAATTAAAGAGCCAGCCAATCGAGAGCTCGCACTGGAGGTATTATCATCATTTGAGTTTGATAGATCCTACGCGAGCTTCCACAGTGTTAACACTATTTAATTCAGAGTATTTGGACACCACCATAGTTTGAGCATCACTCAGTTTTCTGTTCTGCTCGGCTTGTATGAGGAGGCAGTCACAGAGACGGAGGAGTACACTCAGTTACCGACTGATTATCCTGGAGCCTTGACCCCGTAGAGAGCTTACAGAATGCTATGTGGTCAAGGTTAGTACGAGCCGGGGGTGTCCAAGGCCACGTGCCTTTCTCGACTGGCATACAGATATTTACATGCCATCATGAGTAGGTCGGTGAATTGCCGTGGTGATAGCACTGGTGTTCTGAGCCGACAGGAACTTCTGTACTTGTACTCGATGGTGCAGCGCGTACCGATTCACTTAGGGCAGATCATGGCCGAGTACATCAGACATCAGGGGCACTATACTAGATTGGGAGCAATCTTCTCGGGCCCTTACATCACGAGATTAGTATTGGGCATGGGTCTCTTGGACTCGATTCGCGGGGCCGAGAAGACGAGTATACTTGCTCCCCTAAGCCTAGAGACGATGCGGTTGATGGGCATGGTTTGCAGGGTTCGGACAGGGGTTTTTGCTTTAGTGTTTCCAGCTCTAGAGATAGCCGAGGATGAGAGTGATGAAGCCGGGGCATCTCAACCCGCTGCCGAGCCTCAGCCAGCACCGATGGAGACCGAGGCATCTCCAGTGGCAGAGGAACCACCCCCTGTACATATGTTTTCACCATCTCGAGCTCATGATCGCTTTGAGAGGCTCGAGAGCGCTTTGGGAGTGATACGGACAGAGGTAGCTGAGGTTCGAGCTGAGATTGCAGAGATTAGGGCTACGCAGGCCACTCAGTACACAGAGTTCATGGCACGTTTTGACGTATTACAGCAGATCTTAGAGCGAGACGTCGGCTCATCATTTGTCTTGCGGCCGAGGACTCCTCAGGCCCCTCAGTTCCTCCAGGATCTCCATCTCCTACCCCAGCACCGGTGGACCCACCATGTGCGTCTTCACTAGCAGCAGCACCGGAGCCCGAGGGTGACACCGACACTTAACTTTACTTTCTTTTTCTTTTATGCACTTTATTTTTAGACTTGTTCACTCAGAAAGGATTCTCCTTCTGAGTTTATTTTCATTTTACATCTCGAGTTGTATTCATTGTCTATCTTTTATATATACTCGAGATATTTTGTTTTTATTGAGCTTCACTGAACCCCCTCGTGTATGCGTGCAGATGGTCTTGTCATCATCGTAATTGAGACTTAGTCATAGGCACGGCCAAGGTGCTTAGGAACTTGGTCGTGTGAGCTTCACAACCCGTCAGAACACTACTCCCATGGAATTAGCTTCATCAAATGCAACACTAGGAGTCAGGGGAGTATTGTTTTGATTGCTTCTCGCATATTTGCTTTTGAATGGTATACAATTTGAGTGAGCTTGCATGTGTACATGGGGGACAATGTACATCTTAAGTGTGGGGGGGAGTTTCATAGTGCACACATCTTTTCTATTGTTCTTGATTGATATATATTCACATAGCCAATGGCGGTTCACCTTAGTTGCAAGGATTGTATTCTTGAGTTTAGGAGAATTTTTAACATTGAATGTTTTCATGCTCTAATTTTGCTTGAATGTCTAGGAATTTTTGCCCGATTTATACTTGTTACACTACTCACTTATTAGACTCTTTTGGAAACTCAAGTTTGATGTTAAAGGGACTAATTATAGTTGTTTCTTGTGTTGAATTCTAAAAAAAAAAATAGTTTTATTGTTCATTTGTGCATGTTGGGTGGAAAGAGCTACCACCTATGAAGTATGAAGCTACTCTCATAAGTCGGATACTAGCTATGCCCTAATGAGAGAAAGAGCTATCTTATAGGATGAGTGAAAGCTACCACTCCGGTAGAAAGAGCTACCACCTCGAAAGTGTGAAAGCCACCTTAGCGGCCGCTTTGGAAAGGGCTACCTTAGAGGATGTGTGAAGCTACTACCATCTTTGAAATTTTTGTCACTTTTGTAGATAAATAAGTCCCTTGTACTTAGAACTTTGAGGAGTATACCTTGGGTTATTTTGAGTGAGTTCACACACGTACACGATTTCGGGTTTGTTGTCCTTTTTCATTCAAGTTTTTAGCTAGAGCTTTGATCATTCATATTTAGTGTTGAAATTTCCCTTACTTGTAGAATGCTCTCTTTGTATACTTTTGTGAACCTAAGGCCAAGTACTTTTCATATTTTCTTCATTGATGCACAGAATGTTTAATTTTTGCTTGAGGACAAGCAAAAGCTTAAGTGTGGGAGAGTTTGATAAGTGCTTGTGAAATATGAATGCGAAGCGTTCATTCCTTATGTTGAGCATTACTTTTCTCAGGTTTTTACACTAATATGTGTATTTTTATGTTACTTCCGTGGAGGTAGGGTTGTGAGGCTGATTATGAAGGAAATAAGCCAATGTGGATCACAATGCACCGATTTTGGAGGAAATCTTGCTAAGGTTCAAACGCAAATACATAGGTCGGGTGTGAGATGCTAGAGTGTGTGCCAACCTCCTCGTATTCTAGTTGGCACATCCATTTGGAGGGGCACAAAGGCAGTCACACTCGAGCATTTCGACTTATGCACAAAGAACAAGAGCTCTACCAACTTGCCTATCATTGAAGAAGCAAGTGATCCACGACGTGAACATGTGCCCGTCTGTGTTACCCCGATGAAAGTATGGATTCGAGAAGCTATTTAGGCAGGGTACTATAGCACGGTACTGTAGCAACATTGCAGCAAAATACTGTAGCAGCACTGTTCACAGCCGGCCGAGAAAACAGGAGTTCAGAGAATCCACACGGGCGTATGGAAATTATCCACGCCAGTGTGGAAATTTCACATGGGCGTGTGAAGCATCCACTCCCGTGTAGTCGCCCGATTCCAGCCCTATTTAAAGCCGATTCAGCCCCGATTTTAGTATTCTCTTCTCCATCTTTTCCCCAACTTGAGAGAGGGCTTCGGCTAGGGTTTTGAGGGGTATTGGCTAGGTTTTTAGAGAGGTTCTACGGCTCCGACATCGTCATTCCTTAGGAAGAAGGTTGGTAGGGGTGCTTCCGTCGAGGCGTATCCTATACCGGACGAGGGAATCCTTGGATGACGAGTAGAGGACTCTCGACAAGACCATCGACATGACCATCGAGGGGGTTTTTCTATGGATTCATTACTTTTACATTCTATTTCTTTGATTGTACTTAGCTCCATGGAGAGCTAAACCCCTAGTGGGTACTTGGGTATTTGTGAACCCTAGGATGTATTCGTTTCATTGAATCTCTTTATTATGCTTTCAATTAATTGATGTTTATTGTGAGTTCCAACCTTGAATGCTTGATTGTATGAACATTTCCCCTAGAGTGACACTAGGGTTGAGAGTTCTCGTTGGTAACCTTGTGAGTGAGTGACACACCACGAGCGTTAGACAAAGCTAGGTTGGAGAGGGTTGAGAGGGTGAGTCGAGAGGTACAGGAACGTCCCCTTTCTCCTCCGACGTGATAGATTCTACCTCCGTTCCTCGAGTTATTTGCGGCCACAATAGAGTGAATTGTCTAAGGGATGAACTTTCGCTGGGGCTTAGTTGCGCGTGCAACGGAGTGAAGCGTTGAGGTGATCTTAGTATCTAGGGCTTAATCGTGGTTAGGGACCTTCCACCTGGACCAAAGGATTAGGTCTATAATTAGGAAGAGATTTATCACTTGGAATCCCTAGAGCTCATTGTAACTCTATGCGAGTGCGAGGTTGAGAGGTTATTTAATCTCTCCTCAGGGACATGTATAGAGTTAGGCATAGTTGACCTTAGATTTGGGACTATGTAATGAAGGATTTCCACGACTCACTATTGCATTGATTAGGAAGCATAATAGAGGGTTCTTGCACTTGAAGCGATCGTCCTAGGCGGAGTATTATCCGAGTACCCCATCTTTATCGATTGTCTTACCTTCTCCTTTACTCGTGCTCTCTTACTTGTTGATTTTACTTTTGAGAATTGAATCATTGTCACACTTATCACTATTGATCTTTCACATAGCTAAGAATTGGATTAAGTGTTTTTATTCCCTACCCCCTGTGGATTCGATACCCGCTCACCCGGGATTATTACTTCGACAAACCCGTGCACTTGCGGGATATACGCAAGGGGACCTTGTCAGCCGCTTTCCACCATTGTCTCGAAGTTTTTCTTCGCTTGTAAGGAAGATGCTGCAATGTGTAGTCCTTCCAAGCGACCGGTCGACTGCAAGCGAGAAGCGGCGGGAAGTAAGCAAGTGACGGTAGAAGCCAACCCGGCATCGCTCAAAGGAAAGTACTCCACTTATCATGATTCTCTCTATTTAAATATCAATCTTTAATGTTTAACAAACATGATTTAGTGTTTAACATATTGGTTCACTATTTAAAATATTTTTATATAGTTTAAACAAATATGTAAACCGTTTGAATATTATCATTTGACTGTTTGACAATATATGTTATTGTTTAAATTGAATGCTTTTACTGACATTATGTTCACTAACAGAGCCTCCACGAAAAGAACACTTGAGCAGCTTGCTTGTTCACTGTTTAAATTGAATGTTGTTACTGACATTATGTCATTTAAACCAATATGTAAACCGTTTAAATATTTTGATTTAACTATTTTAAAATATATGTGATTGTTTAAATTGAATGCTTTCTGCGACATCATATTGAAGATGGATATTTTTCCAAAACATTGTGTTACAGACATTCCATCAATCCTCTGGGGCACTTCATGGGTCTCTGTTTAAACGTCAACCTTTTTACATTTAAATAATTATATATATTCTTTAAACTATCGGTTCACTGTTTAAATAATTTGTATATCGTTTTAATATATTTATTTTGTTGTTTAAACCGTTGTCACTGTTTAAACATATTTATTTTTTATTTAAACACTGTTGTCACTGTTTAAGTTGTAAGGCGATTTTGTTTAACATTTTGTTTGTTTACAATGCCCTTTTTTGTTTCTAAAAATGTTTAAATATCAAAAGTTGACACTCAAATAAGTTTGTTTCATTTATAATATTTAAACATTTACAATGGCCTCTGATTAAATATCAAAAGTTCACACTCAGATATGTTTGCTTCATTTCAAATAAAATATTTACAACATTTACAACATCCACAACATTTACAATGTCTTCACAGACATTGGACACTTGCGAGTCTATTCTAGTTCGTCTATTAAGATTTCAGCTTTCCTCAACAAGTATCTGTATCTTCGAATGCTCACGGTGGTTGTATAACATGCGCATCAACTTGAACCTGTACAACGTAGAACACGAACTATTAAAAAGGGCAGTTAAACAATCAAACAAAGACAATAATATTTGCACACGAAGGAAATTTTTTTAACCGATGAGAACAATTCTCAAGTGATAAATATCAATTTTGTTTTAAAGTATGTGTCGTGGTCACCCTCTCCGGAGAATCCTCCGCAATCAAGCAATGCGTGAAAAGTTTCTTATCCTGATCAAGTCAAAATGCCCGCTTAATTGCTTACCCATCATCCTCCGCATTCAGGTAATTAGGCAGGCTTTCTGACTTGAACTAAAAAAGAAAGTTTAACTTGTTGCATGATTGATTCTCCAGAAGAGGATGATCATGACAAATCCTTTAAACGAATATCCTGGACACATGAAGATGAAACTCATCCGAGAAGAAGCAAAGGATGAGGAGGAGGGGGTGTTAAGGGGAAATGGTCTTCCTTCTTATTTATGGTGTGAAGTCCGTAAGCCGGTTGACGCTTCAGATCCGAGAAAAAAAATGGAAATGACACGGGGGACCTAGATTTTCTCATTAACGAGATAGAATTTAATACCGTCATTAATTTTTGTGCACGGGATACCATAAATTTGCCATTGGCCAACTGGCAACACTTCAGTTTAAGCGGAACAGAAAATATTTTAAGCAAAGACATAAAATATTTAAATGATACATTACAATGTTAAACGGTAATGTAAATAATTAAATACTGACAAATAAATTAAACGAAGAAGATAATTGTTAAATATAAAAATAATGTGTTTAAACAGAGACAGGCGACGTTAAATGGTAATCAACTTATACAACTAGATAAACATAAAAGAGAAGGATCTTACAACGAGAAAAACTCATTTTCAGTAGGATTCGACAATGGCACAACGTTTGTCTTGACAAGATCGACAATGGCACATCCACTGGAAGTCAATATCCAAGTGACTATATAAATAACAATATATGTTTGCTTTATGAAATCCTTGATTCCACCACTACTGTGTTTCCTCCCTTGTTTTTATAGTATATCTAATCCTCATTGTTAAGTTATGTATGTATCACAACTGGTGCTCTTATCATATCTTTGTTTTTCTCACTTTATTTAATTGGTGCAAGATATCCCAAGCATCCCCTTCATCACCTTATATATACACCCTTGATCAAGGAACTTATTTTTATTCTATTAAAGAAGAATAAGTTTTTGATGAATTGATTCCAGCTATGCCTCTGGTGTTTGATGGAATAAGGAATAAGTTAAGTCAACTCTCTTTAGGATTCACCTGTGAACTAGGAAACCTGGTGGCTAGATGACTAACTTCACCCCCAACCTATACATATGTATGTTGTATTTGTGTTTCTCTTGAAAATAACTAGTCTAAACTTAAACATCTAAAAGAACCGTGGTTATTACAGGATCCATGCCCCCTAAATCTCTAGGTCATTCATCCATATTCTATTTCTTCTTTTTCGTCCCTGTATCCAGAAAGTATGATAACTAACTACTAATGTTTTCTTGTTTGAGTAAACAAAAACATATTATTGATGTACTTAAGGCTGGTGTTCTCATGAAAGATCCATTACACCATTTTCTACCTAACCATGTTTGTACTCTTTCTATATGTGAAATAGAAACTAATTTGCTTCTTGTCTCTTTTCCTTCCATCCACTATAAATGTACAATGATTATATAGCTGCTTGAACAAATACCAAAAATCGTAAATCATAAGACTTTCTTCTCTTGTAGGGCTTTGTCCTTATTCTTTTGACACAACTTAGCACCCGACTAATATAGGTTGTAATGGAGTCACCCTTTTATGACATAACTGAGCAAGCACCATAATAATAGTAATGGGGCGGATCCTTGATGAACATAGGAAATGCCTTGGGTTTGGTACTGAACTCAAAGCAAGTTCAGCTTAAATTTATAGGTGAGGGGAAGCTGGTGGTCAAAGCACAACTTTCTTAGTTCTCATTGTGGGTGGGTTGTTGGTTCACTGACCTCATTGTGGGTGAGAACACACCTCTAATTAAAACAGAAAACTTGGTCTTTAATCCAATTATATTATTTAAATTAATTTATATTTATTTCAGATTTACTTTATTTTATTAAATATATTTTGGATTTTAAATATGTTTAAAATCTTGATGAAAAACTTATTATATAAATTAGATAGTAAAATTTATATGTGCTTAGAATTTATAAATAATATTCAGTCAATTCTTTCGTGATTGCAAATCCGGGTGGACAATCAATTTCAAATTCTTTGGCGATTGATAATTGAATATACCTTCATACATTACTTTTACTTTGTTTGTTGTTCACAGTTGTATTTTTATAACAATTTGATTTGATGGATTTTAATTTTTATGGTTTTTAATAAAGGAAGGCAATGGGCAAGAAGAGGGAACAAAGAAACTTAAGGTAATTCAATGTATGTTCATGATGGATTTTTACTTAACTTTGTTTGTTGATGACAATTGTATATATTGATGGATTAGAGAATTGTTGATGATGGATTTTTGGTTGTGATGGAATGTTAGATCATTTGTATGGATTATATGTATTTTTGGTATGAATGAAATGATGGATTTTGGATAATTAATGAGATAATTTGTGTTATAGATCATTTGTATGGATAATTAATTCTAAGTGTATTTGTATGGATACTTTTTTTCATTTGTGTAATAAATTGTGCAGGTTGTGTGAAAAAATAAATTTCGTAGCTAATAGCTATGATAATCAATTACAAAAAATAGTGATGGATATTTCGTAGCAAATGACAAATGATTATATGATAACAACAACTGAAATTCTGCTGCTATAAGAAAAATAACAAGTGGAAAAAAGAAAATAGCAACGGAAAAAAATCCGTTACTAATAAAAAAAACAACAACTGAAATTCCGTTGCTACAAGGAAAATAACAAAGGGAACAAAAGAAAATCCGTTGCTAATAAAAAAATAACAACCAAGATTCCGTTGCAACAAGAAAAATAGCAACAAAAAAAAAGGAAAATCTATTGCTAACAGGAAAACAACAACCAAAATTCCGTTGCTACAAGAAAATTAGCAACAGACATATTATGGATTTTGTAGTTAATGAGGACATAGCAACGAAACTTTCATTACAAATAAGATAATAGCGACGGACGTTCCGTTGCTAAAATAAGAAAAATATCGCTTTTAAAATAAAACTTTCCATTGCTATAACAATAATAGTAACAGAATAGTCCGTTGCTATGCAAAAATAGCAACGAAAATATAGCGATGGAAATATAGCAACGGAATTCTAGCCACAAAGTTGTGTTTGCTAACAGAAGTGTCCGTCAGCACAACATAAGAAATAACGTCGGAATTTTATAATACCGATGGAATTTGAATAGCGACTTGAGAATAGCGGTCGGAATGATTTTGTTGCTAATTATGTTGCTAAATATATATAGCAACAAAAATGTAGTTTTTAGCGACGGAAAAATCCATTGCCTTTTCCTGTATTTCTTGTAGTACACATAAATCAAAAATATGGCAGACACAACTATTAATAAAAAAAATCTAGAATAGTTAAGATTTAATCTCATTTTTAAAATTTCAATGGCACAATTATTTGTGGAAGTATTATCTAAAGTAATTGAAAATACAAAATTTTCAACTTTGTACTCATTAATAGTGTGCTTGATATAGCCGGCAATATTATTTTCGATATGTCAGTATTCTAATTCAATAAAACTCAAAATATGTTTTTGAAAATCAAATTATTATCAATATAGTGAATGATAACACAAAGATAACATGTTTTAGATTGAGAAGACCAAATATTGAAAGTAAGAGCGATTTTAAAAGAACCATTAGAAATTTCGGAAATTAACTCGTCTTTATATTTATCATAAATTATAAGACAATATTTTCTTGTAGTAGTTCTTGAAACTATTTTTAAAATCTGACTAATACCTTTAAAAATTATTTTTTTATAAAAGCAGGATTTTCGGTAAGATAAAAAGGTCATTCATCTTGAATAATAAATTTTACAATTTTTTTTATTAAATTTTCATTATCAAAAGTGACCCCACACCCCCCATGTAGATAGCCCCATATTAGAGGATTTATTAACAAGCTCAAGATTAGTGTCAGCAAAACTTGTAGGGCAATTTCATAAAAATAAAATGGTGCATTTCATTTGTAAATTGAATATCCAATTGTCTTAAATACAATTAAGAAATTGTTGAAGAACTTGAGCTGAATCTTACAAGATTCAAATCTTGAACTTGGAAAACTTGACAACCAAGAGGGCTTGATTGCTTGAGAATTATAGTAATAATGAGAAATTTGGTGTGGAGATATTGTTCGTGTTTAAGGGTTTTTTTTAAAAAAAAAATTATTTTCAAAATACCCATGTAAACTAGCCATTTATAGTTGTTGGAAAAGGTAACATAGTCGTTGGTTTATGATTGTTGAAAGGGTTAAAAATGTAACTTTATCCATTTGAATTACTTAAAAAAATTAAAAAAAAAAATTGTAGGGCAACTTGGCCCACCATGTGATTGTTGTGGGTCATACCAGGCACAATGCACAATGGTCAACTTGTCTTAGTTGTGCTTTGCCAACAGCAAGTTGTAGATCTTTGGATTAGCACACAACTTGGGGTTATGGGGCCCACCACGGTACCATAGTGTAGTAGCCATCTAAGCACAACCCAAGTTGTGTCAGGTTATGCAGTGCTTCGGCCATAGAGCTTTGGTTTGCATCTCTATCTACACTTAGGTAATATGCCTCTATGCTGATTAGTTAAGTGATGTAATAGCCTCAGTGTCCTTTTCACAAATAAAATGACCCTGGCCATAAAATTTATTTAAAAAATCAAAGGTAATTAAAAAAGTTATAAGAAAACTCAAAACAAAATTTAACAAAGAAGTCATGTTTCGGATATTATCTATAAGTAGATTACATATGCATAAACTATATTTTAGTTATAAGAACATGGCCGTTATCATAAATAGAATACTTATTATTATTATTATTATTATTATTATTATTATTATTATTATTATTATTATTATTATTATTATTATTATCAAGTGACGTCAAAGAGATAGGTTAGTACGAAAGTATACCAATTACGATGACTTAACGACCCTTTAAGAATTCACTATGTGGGACAGACTAACATGTAGGGCAATGAAACACCGTTATGTATGTGCGCTCAAGATAATATATCATAAACCATGACTCTACAATGATAAATCTATCTACAGTGCAATTTTGGAGTGACAAAGAATATGAAACTTCTTACAGGAATTCACTACACCAAATTATAGTTATAGAGGAAAAGAAGGAGATTCAGTTTTAAAACCGGCTCTAATTTATGGGATTAGAAAAGTAACCTCACTTTTAGAACCAGTTTAAAGCAACCGGCTATATAAGTGCTAAATATTATTAATAAATTAGCGAACGAGCTAACCAAGTCCGCAAGTAGGGTTAGTTTTGAGGAGGAAAAATCAAATCCAAATCCAGTTAGCGTTTGGTTGTTCCTTTCTCCTCACGGCCGCGGAAGCATGTATCGAAGCCTAGATCACGAACGGCAAGCTCATGAGTGCTGGAAATCATCGCCGGCGATGGGAGTCCCGGCATTCTACCGTTGGTTGGCGGAGAAGTACCCCTATGGTGATGGTTGACGTTGTGGAAGAGGAGGCCATGGAGATTGATGGCGTTCGAATCCCTCTTGTTACTTCGAAGCCAAATCCTAATGACCTTAAGTTTGATAATATCTACTTAGATATGAATGGAATCATCCATCCCTGTTTCCATCCAGAGGATCGAGTATTCCCTCACTCTAAATTCCTTCTTTCTTTCTTTCTTTATTGTTTTTTTAGTGATTTTGGTGCTAGTTACAGGTTTTGGAGTTCTTGTGGAGCTAAAATTCGATGTAGGTATTTTGTTTGATGCTGATGTCTCTTCTTTCTTCTCAAGATTTTCCTTTATCTTTAGGTAGCCCATTACTTGAAGTCTTTTTTATTCAAGTGAATATAAAAACGTTTTTCAAGGTTTACGATTTTGTGAGTGTCAAGACTTAGCTATTATATGTTTTTTACTTAGCGCCTTGTCAGAAATAGCACTGTGGCTATGAATCTAGGCATTGTATCACATGAATTTGGAGTTTGATTTTGCAATGGGAATAGGTTTAGATCACAGTAATCTAAACCTATTTTATAAGTGAAAAAATTTACTACAAACCAGCATATTAAATTATTAATCTTCCACTTGACTGTTTGGAATGATATAGTTCTTTCTTGAAGCAAAAGGAGAATCACATCAGCAATTTGCCTTCTTGTTGCTATCTATCTGGTAGGAGGGTATTTTCACATAAGATCTCATTGAGTTGGGTGACCGAAGGTTACATTAAGTTGAAAAAAAAATTTCTCTTGAAACAAAACCTTTCATTCACATGGTTGATGCTTTTGAAATTTGGTATTTTCCAGAGTGACAATGAATGCTTTTATTTGAGTTATGCTTATTGTATTAGCTTTGAGTATTTCCTTTTTAGTATATTCTCTATTGTTGGTATGTTTGTGAAATGCATTCTTATGCTTATTAACAATCCACCATATCCTTATTCATATTTAGGAGTGTAATGTTCAAAGAAGGAAATGTGATAAGTGCTTGTGTATTAGTAATACAAAGTATTCTTTTCTTACGATAAGCATTAATTTTCTCAAATTTTATCACTCATACATGTGCATTTGTGTTCTTTTGTGCATGTAGGGTTGTGGAGATAAGTATGGAAGAAAGAAGCCAAAGTAGATTGTGTTTGCACTTTGTTGATGGAATCTTGGAGTGAACGACATAAGTTGTGCTCAAAGACATGTGAGTGTGTGCCAACCTCCGTTGTGCTTAAGTGAATATGAAAATTGGAGGGGCACAAAGGCAGTTACACTCATGTGTTTCGACTTGTCAATGCTAGCAAGATTGTCGTCAAATGTGTTTTTATTTGAAGATGCAACGCGATCTACAGCATGGACATGTGCCCATTTATGTTGCCTTGATGAAAAGTGTGGATTCAGGAGTACTTTGGCGGAGACTATAGCAGGTAATGTAGCAAATCACTATAGAAGTTACTGTTTACAGGCCGCTAAAAAATGAATTTCTGCAGATTCAAACGGGCATGTGGAAATTTCACACGCCCGTGTGGATGCCCAATTCCAGCCCTATTTAAGTCAAGATTTCAGCCTGATTTAGGGACACTTCTTTCAATCCTTTGGCTTACCTTTTCTCACTTTGGAGGTGCCCGCGACTAGGGTTTGGGAAGGCTTTGGCTAGGCTTTTGGAGAGGTTTACGGCCTTCGACACCACATTTTCTTCAGAAGAGAGTTATTGGGGGAGCTTTCGTCAGCACCGATCCGGCGAGGTGTGCCCTAGGCTTGACGAGGGGACCTTTGGAGAAGACGTAACCACTCCACAAGACCATCAACATGAACACCAAGGTGGTTTTATTCATGGATTGCATATTTTTACTTTTGATTTCATTATTGATTGTATTTTGTTCCATGGAGAGCTAAACCTCTAGTGGGTACTTGGGCTTGTAAACCCTAGGATGATATTGTTTTTTTGACCTCTTATTATGCTTTCATTAATTGATGTTTTAATTAAGTTCCAATCTTCAATGCTTGTTGAGTTGATTTTCCCTTAAAGTGACACTAGGGTTGAGAATCCATTTTGGTAATCCTTGTGGATGAGTGACACACCATGAGGGTTAGACAATGCTTTGGTGAGGGTTGAGAGGGTGAGTCGAGAGATAGCGGAACGCCCCATTTCCCCTCTGGTGTGATTTATCCTACCTCCACGTTCCAAGAGTTCTTTGCGTTCACAATAGAGTGAAGTGCTAAGAGATGAACTCCGGTGGGGTTTAGTTGCGCAAACAACAAAGTGAAGTGTTGAAGTAATCCTTAGCATCTGGGGCTTAATTGTAACTAGGGGTCTTTCGCCTAGACCAAAAGGTTAGATTTATTTTAGGGAATAGGGTTTATCACTTGGAATCCCTAGAGCCTAAAGCAACCTAGCACAGTGTGAGGTGTCGAGACTGAGAGATTTCTCCACCGGGGCATAGTGTAGGGTTAGTCACGGTTGACCTTAAGTTTTGGGACCATGTGTTTAAAGATCTCCACGACTTATTATAAATCAGTTAGGAAACATAATGATTGGTCTTGCACTTGAAACAATAGTCCTAGGGTGAGCAATGTTCGGGTGCCCTATTTATCATCGATTGCATCTCCTATCTTTTATTTGCGCCTCCTTCTTTTCTTATTTATATTTGCATTAATTCTTATTCACATCACTATTAATTTATTTTCATTCTAGTTAAATAGCAATCTTTGTGTTTCTAATCACTATTTCATGTGGATTCAACTATACACTCACCGGAGTATTATTACTTCGACAAACTCGTGTACTTGCGGTACACACGCAAAAGGGTGTGTCAAAATGACTCAATCATGGTTAGATAATGCAAAGTTTTCCACTGCATCAACTTTAGCGTCTAGTTCTTGTCCTGTATTTTTGCAATCGTCATCGAATTCTCGCTCAAGGCATAGGTCAATATGATGTCTTTTCCTATACACAAATAATTCTTCTTTACACTCTTTGATCATAGCGGGTGTAGGTTTCAGTGTAAAGTTCAAATCTTTCATATATTGTTCTATCTGGTTTTACATGATTAACATGTCATTTTAATGCCAAATGGATGCACAAGGGCACCCTATTTTTCTTGGTTTCTTGTTTTCTTGCATTCTCAAGTGAACAAATGTTGAAATGTGTTTCATTTGCGTTGTTTCTGCATGACACTGGGATTGTTTGTAATGATGAAGTGATGCATTAGCACAAATTATTGTGGAAGTAATGCTTGTGAGTCATATTGCTCATTGGTGCATGGTTAGGGTTTGGGGAAAAGAGTTAAATGTTTTTAATAATCATATGAATATGATTTGGTTGTGAGATGCTTATTTAGAAATTTTGGTTATATGCTTAGAAAGGGTATTTCCTTAAAAGTCTCTTGGAATGTTTGCAAGAAGGATGTGATTTTTGATTACTGGGCATTGCTCTATCTTTCATGTGCAATAGTTAGGTTGTAAGGGATATGCATTTTTCATTGAAAGGTATTGTTTCATTTTTTTGTTATTAGATTAAACTCTGGTGATTATTATAGAAGAAACTTTGTCTCTTATGTGCATCTCTTTCACAATGTTAGCTGGGTATTTGTGTTATTTGTTTAAACTAGCCTTGCTAAGTAGGCTTCACAACTACGTTGTCATCTATGCGCTAATTAATCAATGCATTGTTCTTCGGGACTTGGTGTATACCCAATGAGTTTCATTTTTCTCGAATGTGATTTAAAGGTAAATCCCTGTTTGGTCTGGTGGCTTTCATGATGTTGTTGATTGTTAATTCTACTGATTGATAAAATTACCTAAGAACAATTGATGCGGATTGTTCTTAATTTAACTAAGAACAATTGATATGAACATTTACTAAATGTTTGTAAAGCACAGAAATAGGTCAACAAGCAATCATCAAAATTTGCCAAGGGGGGTAAGAACTTTTAAAATATTTTTTATCTGTGATTGTTTTCATTTATTGTTAGCTATTTGTTGCTGCTCTTTTTTACTTTATATAACTTACTTTTCTAGGTTACAGCATGCCTTGATGTGAGGACCAATGACAAAGGAAATTTTGTAGTGACTAAAGGTGATCAATATGATGTGAGAGAATACACACATAGAGGAAAATGAGGTAATGGATATCTTGATATTTCTTTACTTTCTCTTTATTGTTATGCGATCTATGTCATAATAATGATGCTTTGTCTGTAACAAGCTAATTTGCCATTGAAGCTTTTGGAAGAAGGTTATTTTCGCATTATTATTTGTTGGCATAGTGGATTTTTTTGTTGCTATTGTGGATGAGACATTCCCCCACAGTGTTGTTTGGCGCACGCATACTTGTCTTTTCTTCAATTCTGTAGTTTTTAGACTTTTTCCTATGTTCATGTGATCAGGTAAGAAACCTTGGTAAACCAATGGATCTTGCAAGGCAGTATTATAAGGATGGTGCTAATGCGGTATATTTCCTGATGCATTTAATTTATTTGTTTATATAAACCATGCCCCTTGGTATGCCATTTCAAGAAATCAAAACTATGCCAGTTAGTTTCTTGAATATAACTAGCTTCTGTGACTTCCCCTTGGGAGATTTACCAATGTTGCAGGTGTGACTTTCATTCTTGTATGCAATTTGAGCAAAATCCATTACCATGGGAAAATTTAAGTTATCAATTCTATTCTTTGATACTTTGGAAAATGCACAGGTTCTCTGCCTCACTTCAGAAAATGTTTTTGTACCATTGACAGTTGGTGGTGGTATAAAGGATTTCACTGATACGAATGGGAGGTCAGTTAGGCGTAAGCCTCCGTTTCATATTATACAAAGAAATAGGAATGCTTGATAATTCATATTTATCTGTATTCTGTAGGTTGTAGTGATGGGCACAACCAACATGGCGAGCTCGACCCACCGGGCTGCGATTCACATGCCCACTGACCCGGACCCGGCCCGAATGGGTGTAGAACCTGTCGGGCCGGGTTGGCCCATCAAACCTTGCGAGTTTGGGTCACAGGAAGCCAGGCCCAAAACCGGCCTGGCTTCCATGTTGACCCGACGAGTTGGGCCGGGTTGGCCCACCCAATAAAAAAAATTAAAAAATTCTAAAAAATTCTGAAAATTTAGGGAAAAAAAGGAAAAAAAAATCAAAAAATTTCTGAGAATTCAGAAAAAATAGAAAAAAATCAAAAAAATTTCTAGAAAAATAAATTAATTAAGACCCCAAGAATTAAGACCCTTAGTTTCCAAATAATAAGAGATGTCCCAAGTTGAAGTTGGGAATTAATGAAATTAAAAGATAATAAGAGTAGGAGTTGGGAAATATTGATATTAAGATAAAGAAGGATGATAATTAATTACTAGAAATTCAGAAAATATAGAAAATTTTAAATTACACTAAATTTGAAAGTAAATGGCTTGCACTTAATTCGTTTACGTATCGAATCAAGTTGCCTACGTATCCTCCTTGTTGTGAGAGGAATCAAAACCCACGTAGTTCTCTTACGTTGCGTAACCGGTCACCCACTTACCTAATCGGTAACATCTAGGTCTTGGTCGGACTCAATGACTGTTGTTGTCGAGCCAGGTGTGCTCATCATGTTATCTGTATAGAAGAAATCACTAGCATATGGATTTTCTTGTTCTGCTTCTTGTTGCCAAACTTGAGCACGTTTTCAGTCGTCCGTGCAAACTTGAATTTCAATATTTTGTGGGGTCAACTGTGAACGTGTCATATCCAACATCTTCCCACCTATGCTAAAAGTCTGCTCGCAAGCTACTGTAGACATAGGACATGCAAAAATATCCTTTACCATTAGTGAAAGAATGGGATACGGATTTCCATTACCTTGCCACTAGTTGAGGACGTTGAAAGTCATGTATGTGTTGATTTCTTCTGAGAATCGGAAGGTAGTGTTTAAATACAAGTCAAGCTCTGTATATTGTGATCCCCTTGGTTTCTTCTTTGCTTGCCTCTGCCAGAATGATTCTCCTCCACTACTGCTAGATTGTCCAATTGCCTCTCATGCAACTTGTGGAACTATATGGCAATATCTAATACAATAACTATCATATAATTCAACAAGATAACTCTTAGTATCAGCAATAATTTCATTGACATCTACAATGCTGTCGGAGTCCAGTTCAGAATCTTGAGTATCCACTTCACTTATGGGCAAGCTCATGGCAACCGGTTGGAAATCTTGTCCTCCATTAAATCCTAAGAATTTGTAATATGCTTCCAAATATTCTTGCAAACCTTCTAGCTTTTGCCTTGGATCAAGAACAAATGCAACTAAAGCAATAGGAGGTATATTTTTATAATAAAACAACCATTTAATTTTCATAGTGATCAACACACTAAACAATTGTGGATCTAATCTAAACTTCCAAAATTGTTCAACCATGTCAACAGCACCATATAAAAATAAATGGGAAGTAGGAAAATAAACTTGCGAAAATAAATTAGTACATGTGTTAAAAACTGCAAGCAAATCAATAATACGAGCAATAACTACCCAGTTATACTCATATAAACAAAAAATCAACCAACGAATCATTAACAAACTTAGTGAACAATGTCCTATAGGGAAATGTTGCACTAAGAAGCCGATAAGTAGAGTGTCATCTTGTTTTGACATCTTCAGGGAATTTTTTGACCCTCTTGTTATGTGCTTTACAATAGCGAGCATATTGTTTCATGAGGGTCATGCTTTTTCCCATATAAGCTACGACCTCCCTAACAGGGAGTACAAATTCTTTAAGCTCTTCCAAACCACTTTGCACTCGTAAGTTTAAAACATGACAAACACATCTTATATGAAAATATTTGCCACCACATGAAGGCCTTAAAAAAATCTTCTAGAGGTCTAATTGAGGTTGTATAGCGGAGGCATTATCAAAAGAAATCGAAAAAAATTTAAAACATTAAACCAAATTCTTCGATAACTCCATGAATAAGTCTATAAATATTATTGGCGGTATGAGACTCGTTGAACACCCTAAAAGCAAGAACGCGCTTTTGGATATTCCACTTGTCATCAACCCAATGTGTCGTAATACCCATAAAAGAATTTTCATGAAATACATTGGTCCAAACATCGGAACATAAAGAAACTGAAGAGTTAAAAGTACGAAAATACTCACAAAGTTGTTCGCTGCCATACTTGCATTGTTTGAATATTGTTCTTTGAATTATCCTCCGTGAAACCTTCTTGCACTCTGGTTGCAGTGTGTCATTGATGCATTCTTGGTTGGCCAGGCCCACGGGGTCACTGACCTGGCGAGCCAGTTTTGTGCCGGTTACGGGCCGGACCGGGTTGCTGGACGGCCCATGCCCACCTCTAGTAGGTTGTGAGTTGTCAACCACATTATGAAATTTATCTTCATATGATTAATAATGTATAGTAGCCTTCCTTACTGTTATATTAAAATGCATTGATGCTTGGGTCCTTGCCTGGTCAATAAATGGCCCTGCATATATTTCATTCCTCAACTATTAATCAAAAGACTTCAGTCTCTGAAAGCACCACCGAAAATTACTTACTGCTGACAATAGTTGGTCATCTATATACCTTTTCCTTTAAATACATGTTATTCAGTCAAACATGCATATTAACATTTCATGTTACATCACAAGTCTTTTTTCAATGGCTAACCTTGTACAAGTCATACTATCTCAGGTACTATTCAAGCCTTGAAGTTGCCACAGAATATTTCAGATCTGGTGTAGATAACGTCTCAATAGGAAGTGTGCAGTTTTTGCCGCTGAAGCATATCTATCAACTGGGGTATGGCTGTGTTTTTAATAATTTTGAAGATTATGTTTGTTCATGGTGCTTTATCTAATACAATATTATCATTCTTGATTGGTTTTTAGGTTAAAACCAGAAAGAGCAGTTAAGAGCAGATTTCAAGAGTTTATGGAAATCAGGTGTGTACAAAAAGATGATTGGATGGATATTCTCAAATTAAATTATATATAGTGTGTTGTTTTTTAGGTTATATGGATTCTATGAATAAATCTTTGTTTTTTATTTTTTATATGTTAAGAATAAACAGTCAGCTACAAAAAGTGCAAACAGTGTATTTACCATGATCTCTTTATGTAGCCTTTGTTGAGATAAACAAGCCACATCAGTAACCCATAGCAATGATTTAGCAACTGTCTTGGTAGTGCTAGAATGATTGAGTCTTAGTTTGAATAAGTCAGAGCATTAGTTGAGTCAATAAGTTGTTGTGTTAGTTCCTATATGTTAGGAGATTTTATTAGTAATTAGTTTATCTGTTTTAGCTGATAATCTTGTCTTTAAATTCATCTTGTTATTCGATGAAGCTGAATAAAAAATTACATCGTTGAGTTTCTCTATAGCCTCTTCTTTTCAATTCTCTGCTCCCTCAACACATTCATCATAGAACAGAGTCTTTCTTCTATATTTTTCTTCATCAATTTGAGGTTCCTTAAGTCCAGATTTCCATCATTTTATTATCAGAGCTATGGCTACTTCTGGAACTGATATGAATCCTGCTAATTCCTCTATTCCTATCTTCAAGGGTGAGAATTATCCTCACTGGAGTACACTTATGAGAATTCTTTTCCAATCTCATGATCTATGGGAGCTTGTGGAAACTGGGTACGCAACTGAAGGTGATGAGGCTCAAGTGAAGGCAAACAAGAAGAGGGATTCCAAGGCTCTCTTTCTAATAGTTTCTGATGTCCATGTCTCTATTTTTCCTCGAATTGCAGGAGCCACAATAACCAAGGAGGCCTGGTTGATTCTGAAGCAGGAGTTTCAAGGGTCCTCCAAGGTGATGGCTGTCAAGCTGCAGACTCTCAAACAAGAGTTTGAAACATTGCAAATGAAGAGCAATGAAACTGTGCAAGCATATGTTACAAGAGTCGTAGGCATTGTCTATGAAATGAAGGTGTATGGTGATCCCATCACTGAGAAGATAGTGGTTTCAAAAATTCTGAGAAGTCTTCCTCCCAAGTTCATCCATATTGTAGCAGCAATAGGGGAATCCAAATATCTCTCTACTCTCTCCATGGATGAGCTGAGTAGTTCACTTCAATCACATGAAGTGAGATTAACCAAGTTGACTGAATGCTCAGACATGAAGGCATTTCAGGATAGAGGAAATATCTCAGATATCAATAGAAGTGATAAACTCAGCCATAAAGGCAGAGGCAGAGGTAATTACAGAGGAAGAGGCCATGGGAGGGGCACTGATAGACAGCAACAATCAAATTCTGATTCTAGGCTAAACAAGGGAAGCATTCAATGTCATATCTGTAAAAAAAATATGGGCACATGAAAGCAAACTGCTGGTTTAAAGACAAGCAGGTGAATATAGCTGCAAAACAAGAAGAGTCAAGCAATCTTTTCATGGTATACTCAAGCAGCTCTGATCAACCACCTCACGGCATATGGGTGATTGATAGTGGATGCTCCAATCATATGACAGGTAAGAAGAGTTCTTTCAGAAGTTTGGATGAATCATGGAAACGCACTGTGAAACTGGATGACAATAAAGAAGTTGACATTGAAGGAGAAGGAATTGTGGCAATACAAACTGAGGATGGGAAGGAAAAGCTTCTGCATAACGTCCAGTACATTCCCAAATTACGCCATAACCTATTAAGTATAGGACAGTTAATCTCTGGAGGATTCTCCGTGTTGTTTGACAAAGAAGCCTATTTGATCAAAGATCAAAGAACAGGGCAAATTCTGGCAAATGTTCAAATGACTCACAACAGAATGTTTCCTCTTGAAGTTTCTACCATAGAGCAGCTAGGACTAGAGGTGGGCAAGGGCCGGTTAACCGGGCCCAGAGGGCCCGACCCGGCGGGTCCGGGTCGGTTTTTGACCGGCCCGTGCAACAGTAGTAACCCGCCGGGCCGGGTGGACCCGGCCGACCAGGCAGGTCACGAGTCGGCCGAAAGAGACCTGGACCCGGACCCGGCCCGACAGTTACTCAAACCCGCCAGGTTCGGGCCTAACCCGCCAGGCCCGGCAGTTTTTTTTATTTTTTAATTGTTAAATTAAACTATTATTTTATTTAAATCTCAAAAATAAATTTGATGAGAATCGAACCAGGGTCACTTCCAAAAGCTTTGCACCTCCTAGCCATCTTTTCCCCAATTTTTATATTCAATGTTATTAAAAAATATAAAACTATATTTCATATTAAGTTTCTTTTTAATAATTCTTAAAAATAAAAAAAATTAATTCTAATGAATTAGATAAAGTTGAGACAACTTAAAAAATTTGAAAATAATTTTAGAAAAAAGAAAGCATTGCACTAAATTCATTTATCTATTTGATTAAACGATATGTACAATTTTTTTTTTTATGTGATAAATATTAGTTCTTTAATTTTTTATTAGAGTTATCACTCACTTATTTATTTATATCTATTTAGATGTATCTAATTTTTACTTTTAGTCTTGAATTCTAAAGTGTTATTTTTTATGCTCATTATGTTTGTCGATGAAGAAAAGAATAAGTTTTTTTGTGTGATGTGCAGAGTGGTGAGGGTTCTAATCCTAGTAAAAGGAAATAATTCACGATTGATGTTGAAGCCCACATTCACGAGATATAAAAAAAGATGCTTGTCGCCTTTTTAAAAAAAATAATACTAAAACACATTTTTAATTATTTATATAAATTTCTATTTCAATAAAAATAATTAAGAATTTGTTAAGTCCAATATGTATTTACTTGTATTAAATGTATGTTTATTTTTCATTGTAGGCACAAAATACAAATAAGTATGGTTTACAATTAATGTTGTGCAACAATTATATAAATATAATATATATATATAATTGTGGATAACCAACAAATGTTGGTGGAGTTGGTCAGAGCATTACATTTGTTTGTTACAGGTCGTAGGTTCAAACCTGTGGAGATGCCATTTCATTCTTCAAATTTTTTGAAAAAAATGGCAACCCGGCGGGTTGACTCGGAGTGGGAACCGGTGGGTTGACCCGCCGGTTCACCGGGTTGTGAAAACTGAACCCGTAACCGGACCCACTACAGTGCGGGCTGGTTACGGGTTTGCGGCCCGGCCCGCCGGGTTAGATGACCCGGCAGGTTTTACCGGGCCGGGCCAAATAACGGCCCGTGCCCCCTCTAGCTAGGACTAATTGTCAATGACAACAAGGACTCTAAACTATGGCACTTGAGATATGGGCATTTGCATTCTCAAGTTCTAAAGATTCTCAACCAAAAACAGATGGTGCAAGGTCTCCATCTGAATACTGAATTGGATTTCTGTGAAATCTGTACCTTGGGCAAGCAGAGCAGAAGATCCTTTCCATCTAGAGGTTCTTGGAGAGCTTCAACTCCTCTAGAATTAATACATGCAAATTTGTGTGGACCCATGCCACTTAATCCTTGGGAGGTAATCTCTACTTCCTTCTATTCATTGATGATTACACCATAATGAATTGGGTTTGTTTCCTCAAATACAAGTCTCAAACACTTGAGAAATTCAAGTACTTCAAAGCTCTGGTGGAGAATCAAAGTGGTCACACAATTAAATGTCTTCGCACAGACAGGGGAGGAGAATTTTTATCAACAGAGTTACTGAATTTTGCAAGGCAGCTGGTATTCAAAGACATCTATCAGCACCTTATTTCCCACAACAGAATGGTGTTGTCGAAAGGAAGAATAGAACAACAGTTGAAATAGCCAGAAGTCTACTAGGTGAAGGAGGACTTCCAAACACCTACTGGGGGGAAGCAGTGTCTACAGCAGTACATCTGCTGAATAAATCTCCTACAAAAGATGAGTTCAATAAAACCCCACTCGAAGCTTGGAGTAACCAGAAGCCATCTGTAAGTTATCTAAAGGTATTTGGTTGCATTGCTTATCCCATGATACCTTCTCAACAGCATAAGAAGTTAGATAGCAAATCTGTTAAATGAATCTTCGTCGGGTATAGCAATGAGTCAAAGGCCTATAAACTCTACAATCCCATCTCATGCAAATTAATTGTGAGTAGGGATGTAGTTTTTGATGAAAATGACAAGTGGAATTGGAGTTCTGATAATGCTGAACCAGCACTGTAGATACCTCTGATTACAGCTGAACATTCACTACAACCAGAAGTACACCTAGAGCACAATACTTCAGTTACTCCATCAAGTGTCACCAAAATTATCAGCAATTCCTCAATACCCAATCAAGCTACTGCGGGGAGTATATCTGATCAACCTACTCCTATTTCAACCATAAGTTTAGCACATTCTCCAGAAAGAATCGGCCCAAGAGGAGTAAGACCGTTAACAAGTATTTATGAGCAATGTACCTTTGCTCTTCATATCTTTGATCCTCTAAATTATGCTGAAGCTGCAATGCATACTCACTGGAGGGAAGATATGCAAGTTGAAATGGAAGGCATCATCAGAAACAATACATGGGTACTTACTGATTTACCTGCAGACAAACAAGCAGTCACTCTGAAATGGGTGTTCAAGACTAAACTGGCTCCAGATGCCAGTGTCCAAAAGCATAAGGCTAGATTGGTGGCACAAGGCTTCACTCAAGAGCAAGGGGTGGATTTTGAGGAAACTTATTCGCCAGTTGCTAGGTTTGACACAATCAGACTCTTTATTGCTCTTGCAGCACAGAATCAATGGGCAGTTTGACAGCTTGATGTAAAATCTGCATTTCTCAATGGTGATCTTCAAGAGGAAGTATATGTCACACAACTGGAAGGTTTTCTCATTGCAGGGAAAAGGAAGCAAGTTCTGAGGCTAAGAAAAGCTCTGTATGGCTTAAAACAGGCTCCCAGGGCCTAGTACAGCAAAATTGATCAATACTTTACAGATCTTGGGCTTCACAGAAATGCTAATGAACCCACCTTATACAAAAAGAAGCAAGGCAAAGATGTGTTGCTTATATGCTTATATGTGGATGACATTATGTATATAAGCTCTTCTACACATATGGCAAAAGAATTCAAGCTCAACATGATGAAGGATTTTGAGATGTCTGATTTAGGCCTTCTACATTACTTTCTTGGGCTTGAAGTAAAACAAGATGAAAAGGGAATATTTATTGGCCAGAAAAATTATGCTGAAGCACTCCTGAGAAGACCATAGATGATAGATTGCAAGAAGACAACTACACCTATGAACACAGGAGAAAAGTTTAATCTAACTGATCAATCAGGGTATACAGATGCAGTAGTTTATAGAAGACTAATTGGAGGTTTGCTCTACTTAACACACATAAGGCCTGATATTAGTTTTTTAGTTGGATTATTATCATGATTTATGCAATCACCAACCAAAGATCATCATGGTGCAGCAAAGAGAATTTTAAGATACATTGCAAGGACATTAGAGTATGGGTTGTACTAACAGTGACTGGGCTGGCTCCTTAGAAGACCGAAAAAGCACATCAGGTTCAATTTTTAACTTAGGATCTGCAACCATAACTTGGAGTTCAAAGAAGTAAGAGATCATTACTCTTTCATCAACAGAAACAGAGTACATTGTAGCCACTTCAGCAGCTTGCCAGGCAATTTGGTTAAGAAGATTGTTGTTGAGCATAGATGAAGAACAATCAGATCCAATTATGCTATTTTGTGACAATATATCCACTATTGCATTGGCCAAAAATCCTATTTTACATGGCAGAACAAAACACATTGACTTAAGGTTTCATTTCATATGAGAATTGGTAAATGATGGCTCAATTACATTGAAGTATTGCAGGACAGAAGAACAATATGCATATATATTCACAAAGTCCTTGTTTGCTGCAAAGTTCTGTTATTTAAGGATGAAGCTTGGAGTTTGTTGCTATGAGTTAAGGGAAGGTGTTGAGATAAACAAGCCACATCAGTAACTCACAGCAATGATTTAGCAACTGTCTTGGCAGTGCTAAAATGACTGAGTCTTAGTTTGAATAAATCAGAGCATTAGTTGAGTCAATAAGTTGTTGTGTTAGTTCCTATATGTTAGGAGATTTTATTAGTAATTAGTTTATCTGCTTTAGCTGATAATCTTGTCTTTAAATTCAGCTTGTTATTCTGCAGATGAAGCTGAATAAAAAATTACATTATTGAGTTTCTCTATAGCCTCTTCTTTTCAGTTTTCTGCTCCCTCAACACATTCATCATAAAACAGAGTCTTTCTTCTATATTTTTCTTCATCAATTTGAGGTTCCTTATGTCCAAATTTCCATCAGCCTTTCCGTGAAATATGTTACTCAACCATCACAATTAATATGATTAGCTAATGAAATTGTACAAAAACCAGCCTCCATTATATATGTCTCAAAATATTCCAATTAATTTGGTTTTATATGACTCCAATGTTTAGTTGTCAGATGGATATTTGTGGCTGATGATGGTTCTTTTGAAGACCACATTTTACCTTTGCAGTTGGCCTAAATGAAAAGAAGAATTATGATGGTTTTCTTATATGTTGGATATTGGTATTTATTATCTATAACCACATATTTTCAGGTTGTGGTTGTGAATATTGATCCTCGCAGGGTATACCTTAAGAATCCTGATGATGTAAAATTCAAGACTGTAAAAGTCTCTGCCCAGGTAGTGGTTTCTTTTTAATAAAAAACCTATATGATGTAATTTGTATGGCTTAATCTTGTGTGTATATTCTTTTGTAAGTTCTCTCATTGTAGTCTTTCCTGGCTTTAGGTCCCAATGAAGAAGAATATGCATGGTACCAATGCACGGTGAGCTTTTAACCTTTGTCTTCTTTCTGCCTAAAATCTACCTAGTTGGTAATGGGGTCTCAGACCCATTTATACAAATTATCTTTATTGGCTAGCAGGTTGGTTGTTATCATGTCTATGCACAAGTAAAAAAAAATGAGAAATATAAGAAAATGATATAATTCAAGGAGTTTGACTCAAAGAAAATCTTCAAACCATAGATCTTAGAATGAACACTCTTTGGATATTGAAATAATAGTTTGCTTTTTCATATGATTTGTAGTTGCAAAACATTGATGATGGAAGAAGAATTAATATAAACCTTTCGTTGTCTTTTAAGCTTTGGTTTAATTCACTAGCTTGATAATAACACTCCAACCTCTAGAAGCTCCACTAAGCTTAAGCTAAAAATCAGCTATCTTTCTATGAACATAAAGAAACCTCAGTAATTAGTATTCTTTGGACAACCAATACTAACTGAGTAGTAGCTCCGGACATATTTGTGTGCCAAATATGTAATTTTGTTATCATGAAATTATTTTCTTCTTTACTTATTTCTTAAATTTACACTGTGAGTTGAACTTGAAACTCAATGATCTCCTTATGCTTGTGACAGCTTAATTCATTTACACCATCAGTTTTGGAGTTTGATAGAATAGCATGTCGGTTATTTAATAGTTGATTTCCTTCTTTGTTCTATATATATATATATATATATATATATATATATATATATATTGTTGGTCTGAGAAAGCTCTGTTTTTTCTCTATGAAACTAATGTAACAAAACCTCTTTATTTATGTATGCACAAGTCAGTAAACTATTTGATTGGTATGCCCTTAATTAATGTGATGATATAGTATGATACATAAACGTTTAAAGAAACACAAGTTCAATGATTTGTTAATTACTTTTGGTGTTGAATGACTTATCTGGTATTGTTTCTGCAGTTTTTGTTCAATTATTATGTGATCAAAAATTTATAATCAATTCTATCCTTGACCTTAATATCTATGGCCAGGTTCATCAACATAAGGCTTCAATGGTCTCAAATTTCATCGGTGATGCTTCTGTTGTGTGTGCTTTTACTTGTCACTTACGCCAAAGTAATTGCAACCTGCAGGTACTTATAACTTCTGAACATCTACTAACTGTTTCTGCCATGCTTCCTGACATAAGAAAATAACACAGCACATGCTTGTTTCTTGGCACTATATATGATTGTTGGAGACTTCAAGCATGCTTCCTATAAGAACATGCTACCTTATTGATCATTCATCATTGTCATGCAACATACCAAAATTTTGTGGCATTTTCATGACACTTCATTGATTGTACCTACATGGGTCCCCTGACAATTTACTTGTCTGAATGTCCGTTCTTTTGTGTCAAACCATTGACACATGTTACATTGCTTTAATTAATTTTTAGATCCACAAATTGCATTTCCAATATATGATGAATCATCATTCATTAAACCGTTTATTGTTTATATCATTTGTCCCCTTCTTCAACTTGTATTGATGATTCAAAGTTCAAACAATAGGATATGTTTACAAGGTGCAATACTGAGACATCAGATAAGATGCTTGAAGTAGCATTGTTCATTGGCTAGTGGATGCATTTATCGGGAAGCTGGTGGAGAGGCTCACCAATGTCATTGAAGAGGAGGCCATCATGGTGTTAGCAGTCAAGGATGAGCTTCAAAAGCTTCAGCAAAGGATGAAGAGGATCGCATGTGTACTCAAGGACACTCCGAGAAGAAGAAGATCCAAGACGAGACTGTTAAAGGATGGATCGATGATGTGAAAGATTTGATATACAATATATGGCAATGACATCATTTGATCTTTGCATAATATGAAGTACTAAGCTTTTGCAAGATGATCATCATTCTCTTGGCCCTTTGGAAAATATGCTTTCATCTGTTATTTACTGATGATTATAAAGTTTCATGTATATGATATTGATAGATAAATTATCTTCCTATTATTATTATTATTATTATTATTATTATTATTATTATTATTATTATTATTATTATTACTTTTTTTGCTTCGCTCTTCCAAAGTGACGGATCCTGTGTGTGTTTTTAAGGTGTAAATTTATGTATAATCTGTATTATTTTGCTTGAGGATTTTAGAGACATCGGCTTCATTATCTTGGGCGACAAGGATGATAATTGCATTTGGAGCTCTGCTAAAAGGCTTGCTTTCCTTCAAATTTATTTATTATTAGTAAAAAAATAAATTAAAATTTAATTCGATTAATGAACAAATGAACATGTTAGAAAAATAATAGTTTTAAAAGGACTTATAACCACCTTTAAAACTATATCTTAAAGATTAAAAATCATTAGTTGTAGAGGCGATTATAACCATTGAAGAGTAATAAAAAAATTTTAGCTATAGAAGCGGTTAATCTCTAAACCTATAGTGTAGAACCGGTTTAACACCGGTTAACCTCTATAGAATTTGAAAACCGCAATGAATAAATATTACCTTATAATATTAAAATTAGATCAGCAGTACACTAAAAACAATATTACAATGATGAGGAGAAATAATTTCGAACACAGACTTTCCTTTGAATTACCAACAATAAGCAAGGGCCTTGCGGTTGCAGTAAATCCGTTATTACTTTTATTAAAGGCAAGTATATATTAACAAAAGAAAATTTGAAGCAGAAGTTACCAAACATAATTTTTCTAAAGTATATGACATGATATATGGACATATTTTATGTTTATAATTTTTAGTTTTTCTGATCATTTTGAATTTCATTAATATTATTTTTAAATGTTATAAATTTATAAGTAATAAAATTTTAAGGCATGTTTAAAAAATAATGCAGAATGCATGAGAGTACCAAATTATTAAAAATTAAAAATAAAATAAAATAAGAGTTCGTGGAGCGGGCATGTTTGACGTATCAAAATATGTTGGATGCAAATAACGTATTGAATATGAAACAACAAACATGACTTGTGTAACTTTTGAAAAATACATTTTAAAAAAAAATTATCAGATAAAAGTATATGTAATTTTGATAATGTTCAGTGTAATTTTAAAAAGAAAATAAAATTAAGTTAAATGTTAAAACCAAGAACAAAAATTGTTGAATTAAAGTAATAGAGGATAGAAAGTAGTTCGTTGCTGAGATGATTGATTCAAAATTTATTGGTAAATTTTAATTTCTTTCTTAATGGGTCAAAATCAAGAGTTTAAATGCCTTTCAATTTAATAGTTCAAAGTTTATGATTTATCAATATTTATCAAAGGAAAAAAATAAGGCCTTTTTTCCAAACTAACCCTTTTTTAATAATATTATCTAAATGGATCTAGGCCCATTTTATTTGTCAAAATGGTCATAAGACCATCACATCAATACTCAGTAAGCACATAGGTGCTGACAGAGCATTTTTTTAAAAAAAAATCTTTTTTTTTACATCTTAACCTCTCATCTCTTTTATAATTATTTAAATAGTTTATTTGTGGCTTTTTTAACCCAATTTTTTTAAAAAAAAATTGTTGCATTGTTTAAAATTAGAATTATCATTATTAACATGAGATTTATTAAGTGAGAAATTATTTTAAATTTTTTTTTATTAATATTTTGATTATTATTAGAGTGCAATTAATGAAGTATTCATTATTTGAAATTGTTTTTATTATTATTAGTAAAATATTTGATTTTTTAAAACAGTTTTAAATTATTTTATTGATAAAATCACGTCAGGATCATGACTTTAACTAGAGCGTGCTAACCAGTGCTCCGCCGTTCAGCTCTCCCCATCGTTCTGGACATGGCATGTCTGGATGGTTGTCGGTGAGCCACCCAGACCATCCCGATTTGACCGCTCCTACGATTGCAGCACTTGTTCCCCGCCCACCGGTTTTGCTGGACTTAACCAAACTTGATCCGAGGGGGTTTCTTAAGGTGTCAAGTGTCCCATTTTAATAATAATAGAATTTTAATAATAATAATAATAATAATAATAATTTTAAATAATTAATACTTCATTAATTGCTTCTCTAATAATAATCAAAATATTGATAAAAAATTAAAATAATTTCTATTTTAATAAATCTCATGTTAATAATAATAATTATAATTTCAAATAATGCAGTCTATTTTAATAACAATATTAAAAAAGGGTTAAAAAGCCATAAATAAACTATTTAAATACTTATAAAAGAGATAAGGAGTTAAAATGTAAATAAGCATAATTTTTTTTAAAAAAAATACCTAGTTAGTAGCCCAGTTAGCACATGAGTACTGACTAGGCATTGATGTGATAGCCTGTGCTATTTTGACAAATAAAAAGGTTGGACAATATTATTAAAAAAAGGGGGTCAGTTTGGGAAAAAACCCAACAAAAAACTTGTTTGCAAATCTAGACTTTTAATTGTCTTTTTTTATTTTGTTAACTAAAAAAGTTTAGAAGATTTCAATTATTTAGAAAATCCCAGTTAATTAATCATTAATCTTCTTAAAGAATACTTTTTGTTTTCAAAATAATTTAAATGATACAATCAAAGATGCGTATCAAATTTCAAAATTTCAAACTTTGGCTCTTCTCGAAGACTTTTCATTTATTTGTGCACCTGAAGAATGTTATTATGTTGTTGTAAAACTAAAATTATTTATTAAATTTTAAAAAAATATAAACAAATAAAAATATTTTCTGAGACACGTACGTTATGAAGTGTTATTGTCAAAAAAAAGTAATTTCTGGGACATTTATAAAAACAGTAATTTAAATTTGTTTTTTTTTAATTGACAAATTTTCAAAATTTAGGTGAAGAAAAAAAATTTGGTAAATGCTACATAATATTTCAATCAATCAAATTATATTAAAAGATTATGCTGCGTTGTAGGCTCAAGTTTCTAAGGGATACAAAAACTTTATTTAAAGTTTAGGTGAAAAAAATATTTGATAAATAATAAAAATATTTCAATCAATAAAATCATATTAAAAAATGATAATTTATTATAATAATTATGCTGCATTGTAGGCTCAAGTTTCCAAAATACAAAAGTTTCAAGCTTCCAAAATTGTTCTATCATACATATATGTGTGTGTTTACATAGCTCACCTAATGCAGTAAAGAACATCAACTAAAAATAGAAACCAGCAAAGGGACTATGGAAGAGGCGCTAAGGCCATTTCCAGCCCAAAACTCTATATTTAGCGCTTCAGTACTCAAAAATACAGCTTCTATAGTGAAAGTTTCTCCAACCATCATCTCTATTTTTAACTCTAAAATAAAATATTCTAAGAATATTCTTTTTTATTTCACAATTTATATATTCATACTATCCACAAATTTAATGATTTTTAAATCTTTTCCACTTTTAACCATTGAATTATTTAAAATATGATTTTAATTTTTATAATTATTATAAATACTTATTAAATATAAAATAAAATTCAATTGGTTAAAAAATGCAAATATAAAAATAAATATTACATTAATTACTTAATAAAAACATAACATACACACAAGCACCATTTGTAAAAACAATACATTATTGGAAACTAGAGTAACACATTTTGGGTGTTGTAGTTTTTTTTATATATATCGCTGATAGTGTATGTTTTAAGATTATTTTCTATGTTTTTATCTTATCGCTTATGTAATTTTCATTAATTTAATGAATTTATAATTCGCAAATTATTTTCTTTAATTTGATATGTCTTTATTAATTAAAAAATATAAAATTAAATTATAACTTAATAATTTAATTAAATTATAAAGTTATAAATATAAATTGTAAAGAAATAAAACTAAAATTTAAAAAGAATTAAAAAATTGAAAATCAAAACTAAAAATCAAAATAGAAATAAAAAATAAAATAAAAATATATAAATTTTAAAAATTAAAAGCAAAATTAAAAACAAAATTAAAAAAAGAATAAAAACAGAAAATCAAAACCGAAAATCAAAACAAAAATTAAAAAATAAAATAAAAAATATAAATTTAAAAAATTAAAAGCAAAATTAAAAATAAAATTTAAAAAAAGAATTACAAAAAATTGAAAATCAAAATTGAAATTAAAAACAGAAATAAAAAATAAAATGAAAATTAAAATAACGTTGCTACAGTGGCGCGCAGCCATTGTAGCAAATTCTCATTTTGGCGCCCAAAATAACACATGGTTGGAGATTTTGGGCGCTAAATCCAACCCAGAACGTCACATTTGACGCTGGGTTGGAGATGCCTTAAGCGGTAAAGAATAAAGATGGCGGCTGATTGTTTATGTATTCATACTTATCTACCTAAATGCACAATTTGCTAATCCATTAGTGTTTGTGGTCACATTTTCCATAATATCTAATTTGCTCAATCCCTTTTTCAATGCTTTTCTTCTTTCCTTATATATGGCTTTCTTGGGTTGTGTTTCTTTGGTTTTTTTAGTTCCAATGTGTGACAGATTTTTTTATTTTTTAAACTTGTGTCAATCACTATTTTTAATTTGAGATTTTTTTTTTACGGCTTTTCATTTGTATTAAATTATTTTTTATTGATTTTTTCATCAATTTGAGAAAATATATTTAAATTTTTATCATGAATTTAATCGTCCTTTATAAATTAAAAATATTTAGTTTTATAGAAATTTATATATTTGTCAAATATTTAATTTTATTAAGTAATGAAATACTTGGTTACATAAATGTATAAATAGTTAAAATAATAAATGAAATTATTGTAAGTTTAATAATATAATAAAATTATTATAAAAAATAATCTAACAAAAAAATTTAATAAATTGATAAAATAGTATGAGAATAATGAAAAGATTCAAAACCCTTAAATAGTCTAGCTATAAAAAATTTTTACAAAACTTTTCTAAATATTTGACTCTTTTAATGATTTAATAATTTAGATTTGTATTATATTTACAATAATTTTATTTATTATTTTAATTATTTATATATTTAAGTAATATAAGATTCGGTGGTTTTTCGATTTTTCTATATTTAATTTCATGTAAAATATAATATTTGGACACAAGAAAGTGTGGAGTGTTGGTGTGCTTGAGTGGTTAGTGGGTTTATTCATTAGGTTTGGGAATTTTGATCCACCCAAGTTTAAATCACACTTGGTGCATTTTTTTCACATTTTATTTTTTAATTTAAAAATTAAATAAATCTTATATACAAATTTTAGTAATTTTAAAAAAGTTTGAATTGATCATGAGGCCTAACATATATACATATATGTTATAATGTATCATATATGCTAGAGTGAAATCAACAAAAGCTTTTTATAAACAATAGTTTGGTTGTTTGTAGTGAGGATGATCAATTTTACCATATTTAAAAAAAAATACAAACTTGAGATGTATTTTTATTAGTTGAATTATTGAAAATCTCATATATTTTCTATCGGTAATAACAAACTTTTAAATTATACTTTATATTTTTTAACATTTTATGTTTTTTAACATGTATATTCGAATTTTGGTTATATTAGCACATTATTCTTCATTAAAAATAATTATTTTGTTAGATTATTTTTTACTTTCTATTTTTTTGTTTTGCCTTTAAGCTTTAGCCCCCTCTACCATCAAACCCAGGTTTCGTCCCTGAAAATAACTGTAATGTATAAACAAAAATAATTTAATTAAAAATTTTATTAAATTGATAAAATAGTATTAGAATAATGAAAAGATTCAAAACCCATAAATAGTCTAGCTATTAAAAATGCTTTTATAAAACTTTTCTAAATATTTGAGTCTTTAATGTTTTAAAAATTTAGAGTTACATCTATCATTTATTGTGGACTTTTTTGAATGCTTTATTTCATATTTACATTGTCAATTATGCTTTTGCCATTAATATATATATATATATATATATATATATATATATATATATATATATATATATATATATATATTATTGTTGTACTATTTTAATATATTTTAGAATGATAATTATTTTTTATTTTTGTAACACAATTTTTTTATTTTTAAACTTATGTCTATCAATATTTTTTAATTTTAGATTTTTTTTGGGCTTTTGATTTCTATCAAATTATTTTTTACTTTTCCACCAATTTGTTTAAATATTTTTTCATCAATTTGAGAAAATATATTTAAATTTTTTATCACGAATTTAATCGTCCTTTATAAATTAAAAATATTTAGTTTTATAGAAACTTATGTATTTGTCAAATATTTAATTTTATTAAGTAATGAAATATTTGCTTACATAAATGTATAAATATTTAAAATAATAAATAAAATTTTTGTAAGTTTAATATTATAATATAATTATTATAAAAATAATCTAATAAAATTTTTTAATAAATTGATAAAATAGTATGAGAATAATGAAAAGATTCAAAACGCTTAAATAGTCTAGCTATTAAATATGTTTTTACAAAACTTTTCTAAATATTTGACTCATTAATGTTTTAAAAAATTTAGAGTTACATCTATCATTTATTTTGGACTATTTTTAGTTATTTATTTCATATTTACATCGTCAATTATACTTTTGCCATTAAGAATTTTTTTTTTTTTATTGTTGTACTATTTTAATATTTTTATAGAATGATAATTATTTTTTATTTTTTATTTTTAAACTTATGTCTATTAGTATTTTTTTAATTTTAGATTTTTTTTGGGCTTTTAATTTTTATCAAATTATTTTTTATTTTTCCACAATTCGTTTAAATATTTTTTAATCAATTTGAGAAAATATATTTAAATTTTTTTATCATGAATTTATTAATTTAATCGTCCTTTTATAAATAAAAATATTTACTTTTATAGAAATTTATGTATTTGTCAAATATTTATTTTTATTAAGTAATGAAATATTTGGTTACATAAATGTATAAATTGTTAAAATAATAAATAAAATTATTGTCAGTTTAATATTATAATATAATTATTATAAAAAATAATCTAATAAAAAAATTTAATAATTTATAAAATTGTATGAGAATAATGAAAAGATTCGAAACCCTTAAATAGTCTAGCTATTAAAAATGTTTTTACAAAATTATTCCAAATATTTGATTCTTTAATATTTTAAAAATTTAGAGTTACGTCTATATTTATTGCGTACTTTTTTTAATACTTTATTCCGTATTTACATCTTCAATTGTGTTTTTGCCGTTAATATTTTTTTTGGATTGTTGCACTATTTTAATAGTTTATAGAATGATAATTAATATTTTTTTATTTTTTATTTTTTAAACTTATGTCTATCAATATTTTTAATGTAATATGTTTTTTAAGGTTTTGATTTTTATTAAATTACTTTTTATTTTTCCACCAATTTGTTTAAATATTTTTTCATCAATTTGGGAAAATATATTTAAATTTTTTTATCATGAATTTAATCATCCTTTAATTGAAATTTATATATTTATCAAATATTTAATTTTATTAATTAATGAAATAATTTAATTACATAAATATATAAATAGTTAAAATAATAAATAAATAAAATTATTGTAAATATAATATTATAAGATAACTGTTATATATAAACAAAAATAGTCTAATAAAAAATTTTATTAAATTGATAAAATAGTATCACTAAGGTTCAAAACCCATAGTTGGGTTGACGGTTGCTGTGGTCGTACTGTGGAGATCGTACTGTGGAGATCGGTTTTACATCGAAATTTACAAAGCCTATAGTGTCATTATGACTGAGATCTTACTGTGAAGATCGTTTTTACGTTGAAATTTACGAAGCCCATACTGTCAATATGACTGAGATGGTACTGTGAAAATACTTACGAGAGGCAAGGTGTGGGATGAGTCTTATCAGTATATATGTTGGGTTGAGTGGTGGTGTGATTCTTCTTCCTTCAAAGGCTTTCAGAAATCAGCAACAACCTCGATTTAAGCCTTTGCTTTTGCTTTGTGAGGCTTCACGTCTCCTTGGATTTTTATTAACCACAGACTCGCAGAGAAGAATCGAGTTTATCACCCTGAGTTCCTGAGCATTGCCTTCGAAAGCCAAGCTTTCGTGCTTCTTGCGAAGGCAATTTAGGGCGTTCCGGCGGTATTCTCGGTGAGTCATCCATCGGTAAAATCTCAATCCCTTCAGAGAGGGTGTTAATTCCTTATTTGTGTGCGCAGGTGAAATTTTTCCCACCAGTCAAAAAATATGGATGAGGAGTTGAGAGGACAGGTCTCTGAAGCCATTTTGGATATACTCCGTTCTGCCGATCTTACTGTGATGACAACGGCCACGGTTCGGGCAACGGTGTCTAAACATTTCAACATCGACCCATCACTTCCCGATCTGAAGATATTTGTTAAATCTGTGGTGGATTCCTTCCTCAAGTCCAAGCAAGGTGAAGAAGAAGGGTCCAACCAAGCTGAAGAAGAAGAAGAACAAGAGAATACCAGTCACAAAGACGAGTATACTGCGAACGGGGATCTCATTATCTACCGGGTTATTATTTTATTTTTTATTTTAGAAATTTTTTGCCTTTCCTATTGGATGATTTATTTTTGTCTTGGGTTTTTTTTCTTTTAGCTTACAAAAAAACGATTGATTACACTGCAACCATATAATGGGACCACACTGGTCTCAATCAGAGAATATTTTACAAGAAATGGGCAGGAGCTTCCTACCTCCAAAGGTATTTGTCTTTTTTAGTTTTTGTACTTAATATATCAGTTGGGGTTAGTTATTTAATTTTTTCTTTGTATTTTATCTGAAGGGATTAGTTTACCAATTGATCAGTGGAAAGATTTGAAGAATGCCATTCCTGCAATTGAAAGGGGTATTGAAAAACTAGAATACTAGATGGTTTCGCAGGTATTTATTTCAAATATATAATAAAATCCAATTTTATTGCTATATTATTTTAGAGCATCTCTTTATAGAAAAGAATACGGTATACTTATAAGGATTTATCATTGTCATCAAGTCATACTTTTTTGATTAATTAGTAAAAAATTGTTATGGATGTAATGTTCATTATCTTGATTTTCTCATGCAGGAGGAGCAGGAATGAAGATTTTTGGTGTTGCAGTCAGACTTAAGCTAGCTCTGTTTTGTGTTTCTTTAAAAATGTTTTGATGTACTCTTATCTTATCTTAAATTGGTACTTTTCCTAAGCCTCTTTTGTCTGTTTCTTAAGCTAGCTCTGTTTTTGAACTTTAGGTTTCTATTGATCAATGTGGTAGATGCTATATTGTGCAACTTTGCTCATTGTCGATGTCTACTAATGGTGGTTTTATATGCCTAGATAAATTATGCGTTCACTACAACAATATTGGCCTTTTTGTGGTTTTGAACATGTTTGTTTATGCTTGTCGTTTGTATGTTTTTCAAGTTGCTAGATGATTGAAAATTGAAATTTTGTCATTTGGTGCTTGGTTGTTGTAAGAGAGGTTCATGCCACCACACAAAATATGCTCTCTGTTAGATGTTACTTTTATTTTGATGGTAATTATCTTCAATCAGAATTTGGAAGTTCTTAACCATGAAAATTAGTTCTTTTTGTCAAAATTACTTAGTTTCTATGTAAGTATAACACCGTTTAAAAAGCTAAATCTAAAATGTTAGAAATGATTGGGCCTTTCTGTACAAATTTGATGTGAGATTCAGTTTTGTGATCGGGCAAAAACACATCAGTATAAGTCTGATGAACAATTTCAAAATTACTGGGCATCTTTTGCAAAGTCACAAAAACATTTTATAAAGATCTATTCATTGTTTGTACTTCTGATTTGTAGTTATCAATGGATTATTACTTTTGAGCTATCACTAAGCAATAGTATTGAGACTATCAAATATTTATGTTTGATGCTGTGTAACTGTGTTTTATATTTGTGCTTGGCGAGGATTTACTGGTTGATGCTATGGTTATTGTTTTTTCTATTGGAGGTAACCTGGTCATTCAGTTTGTTAATTAGATCTTGGTATTTTGATAGATTTTCATTGATTTGATTTGATTAAAAATCTTTTAACCAGGTGTGCTAAACTGATAATATTTATTAGGTGTTGTACTGCTTTGGAAACATACATGAGGTAGCCTGGATTGTATATCCTTTCAGTTGGTTTTCATGACTGTGAGTCTGATCTCTGATTTTTTTTTTCCTTATTTGAATGAGTCTGTGGGGTAATTTAGTTTTGTTTGATAACTTATCAATTGGTTAGATAATGGGAAATAGGAAATTTATCATTTGTTTGGTGCTTGATATTTTTGTGAGAGTCTTTCAAGTCAGTAAAACTAAAAAAATAATCTCACTGCATTTTTTTTTATGGGATAAGGGTTTGTATAACTTGCCTTTTGTAAGTAGAAATCATTATCTTTATTAGTATCGATATCTCCCATAGGTTTTTTTTTTATTTTATTGGACAAACTATGAGTTCTTGCTTTTTGTTCTTTAAGGTTGTAGGTATCAATGATGCTGAAGTTAATTGATGTGTTGAATCGTGGGATTTGTTACCTCCTAGTCCTAGTACTAAAGAGAATTTTATGTCGCCAATCAAAATAAAATTTTACTGTAAGCTGCTTTGTATTTGTCACTGGTATTTTACTGTAAGTTGTTTAGTATTAAAGAGGATTTTATGAGGCAGATGCTGGGTTGTGTAGTTTGTGCTGTTAACACTTGTGGGTGTATTCAGAGCTTAGTTTTTTCCAAAAAGGTTTTTTAACCTTAATTCTTATTAATATAAGAACTTTGATTTTCTTGTTTTGAAGACACTAGAACAGTTGAAAATGGTTCTTATGTTACCCTAGGTACAAATTTCTTTTCCTTTTGTTTTTCTACAAATGAACATCTCATAGCATGGTGTTTATGTTGTTTCTCTCTGAAGTGTTTTTTCATGGTTGGATTCATCCTAGTACTAATTTCATTTTGGGTCCGAATTTATTGTTGACAGAGATGCTTGTGGGAGCTTTCTTCTCCTTCAGTTCTTTTATTAATTTTATTACTTAAAGAATCTTGGGTTGGAGACACTTATTTTATTCATGAAATCCTGGAATATTTGTTGGTGCTTATTTGGTTTGAAAATTTTAATTTGATCAATTATTTTTGTTTCATTGTCCTTATATGATTTTTAAACCTTTTGTATGTTGCAAGTATGATATTTGCTTTTAGAATGATTTTTTATGGGTCTCATATTGCTTCAAACATGGATTAGGAAGCCTGATCCATTGTTGGATTAGATATAGTTCCTTTTTTTTTAAACCTGTTTTTATTCTTGATGAAGACTGCTGACAATTGATTTGCCAAGTACATAATGAACGAGTAACTAAACAGTTTTAGGGAATTAATGATAAACTTCTATTTCACTCTGGTTCTATTTCTCCTGTTGCTATTGTTTTGTGATAATTTTCTTTGCTTTAAAATTTGTTTGCTTCAGCTAGCCTGTTTGTGACCATTGGATACTGGAACTTGTATTTGTCATGCTATTAGATATGATAATTCTCAAAAATTAAGTTTTGAATGAGGAAGATGCCTGTGTGTAGGGGTGGACATGGGCCGGTCTGGGTCGGGTCTGGGCTGGGCTAGACTCAAAAATACAACCCATATATTCGGGCTGGGCTGGGCCGGGCCATGTTCGGGCCAAATTATTTTGATCCAAACCCGACCCATTTGATTGTCATTAGGCCCAGGCCCAGCCCAACCTGACCCAAAAAATAAATAATTTTTTTATGAAATAATTGAAATAACTAAATAAAACTACTACTACAACCCCTAAAATTTTTTCAAATATTTTAAAAAAATACAACACAAGTATTATAAATGTTTACTCTTTTCAAGCCTATTACTATTATATATATAATTATATATATTATAAATAATATATGATATATATATATATTATTTATTTATTCGGGTCGGGCCGGGTCGGGTCGGGTCGGGTCAAAATTCATCTGACCCAAACCCAGCCCGAAATTCAATCGGGCCAAAACATTTGAGCCCAACCCAGTTTTTTGGGCTAACTTTCTAAACCCAGACCCTGTATTTTTTGGGCTGGGTTCGGGCCAGCCCATGGGTCGCCCGGCCCATGTCCACCCCTACCTGTGTGTGCTCTTTATGAATTTTGGATTTGTTCTCTCCAGTAAGGGGTTAATCGAAAGTGATTTAACTGCAAGCTGTTTTATACATTAATTTATTTATAAACTAAGTTCAGAACTTCAGATTTGTAATCTAATTTGTCAGACGGTTGGTCTGAGGAACTTGTGCTTATGTCACTTATTCAAAATGGTTGTAGTTTCTAAACAAATCATTGTTTCACCACAGATTGCTGTTTTGATGAGAAAAGAAATCTAATTATAGTCACTTTCATTGTCATTATTGTTCAACTTTGAGATTATAATTATCAATGGCATATCGTGGAACTTAAGCTCTTTTAAATTTTGGGTTTCCTTTTCTAAAACTCAGTATCGTCAAGCTATTTATTTTTATTTTTTGTTAATTTAGAACTTTGAACTTATATTTTCCTGATGCTATGAGACAAAAGAATTGCTGAAATGGATGTTGAAATGGTGAATTACCCTTGTGTCTGATAATGTGGTAAACTTTTTTTTTTTTTTTGATGGAATGTGGTTCTGGAAGTGTTTTCTTTCTCCTTGGTTCATATATTTCTCTGTTTGGATGTACTTGTTTGTCTTGAGAAGGTTGAGAACATTGGTTGGTGTTGTAGTTGGATTTAAATTTTTAATTTTATCAACTGCCTATTTATAATTGTTCCTAAAGGATTTCAGATGCCTTTCATGGATGTTAAAATTTTAAATCAAAAAAGGTTCTCATATTGCTGTATAACAATGCCAAGGCTTGACATATTCGGTCTGTTTATTGTAGTCTGGTTTGCTAGGTAATGAGATAGGCGTGCGTGACTTTCATATGCTTTTTCCTTGCATTTTCCATTATTCATGCTTGTGAATATGAAGAGCGGTTACTATTACTAATCATATTTAGTTTACTTTTACTGAAGTGCGTAATATTCCTTGTGAAAAACTGATTGCATACGTGATTGGCTGATTTGATTCTTTCAGAGAGCTAATAATAAAACATCACCATTAATAAATAACCTTGATATCATGTCATTTGATTCCTTCGTTTTCCTGTTGCTAAGAAAGTGATGATTTGTTTAGCCTCACAATTTGGTTTGCTTCAGTTATGAAGTTTGAGAATAAACTAAGGCAGGTGATAGACTAGTTTTGCCTCACAAATTGGTTTGTTTTAGTTAATAAGTTAGAGAACAAACAAAGATACCTGATGACTTGTTTTGCCTCATAAATTGGTCTGCTTCAGTCATTATATTCTATCAAGAGACCCGCCAAGCAGGCAAAGATTTACCTCTTTTGGAAAAGTCTATTAAGTCTGAGAACAAACAAGAAACTGCAACATGTCTTCAGTGTTATTTGAATGGTCTTTCTTAGGAGGAAATTAAGTAGGGAGGGCACTGTTGAGCCTATTTATTGGTGATGAATTTGTATCTTAAGATTTGGTGTGCTCTTGCTTATTTGTCTAATTTTTGCCTTCTTTAGCCTAACCTAGTTGTGGATTCTTTTTTTAATTTTTAATTTTTATTGTGTAGTCTTTTGTTCGGAAGGTGGTTGTTTGACAATTTTGGTAAACCTATTTCTTTAAATGGATGTATTGTTGTCATTTTAAACCCATTTTAAGATTAATGGTATTTATTTTTTGTAACTGTGTTTTTGTTTTTGGATCTTGGTGCTTCAATATTCCCACATGATGGACTTAGACGTTAATGCTGTCAGCTTGAGTAACCTATTCCTTGATGGCTCATGTGATTGGCTTGTAATTCGAGAGCTATTTAGTCTTAGTTTTGCTCACAAGCTTATAGTTGTTGCGCTGCTGCTCATGTCAATTGGATTTGAAAACCTGGTATTTTCTTGGGGGTTGAAGCCTTTTCTCTACTTCAGCTTCTCCTTGGATGTTCTAATAATGTCTTGCCTTTGAACAATTTTGCAAGTTCTTTGCAAGATTAAAAGCTGTTTTGAGGACTATGTTTTGTATTGGATATATGTTACTTGGCTGGTTTCTTGTTCTCAGTTATTTTTATTCTGTTGAAATTGGTATCACGGTTATGTTTCTTTCCTCAACACCCTTGCGGTACAACTAACGAGCAACTCGCGCCTTATGGGAAGCTAAGGGGTTTTATATATTGGATTGTCGGGTTGAAGCCAAAAGTAAGAAGAGTCAATGAACCAACTTTTTTGATGAAATGGAAGGGTGTGGATGTTGGTTTTTTCCAATAGTTTGGTTTGTAAGGGCTTTGCTCGAGTGCTCTGTCAAGATAGAAGTTTTATCGACTTAGGAGGCCGAGATGGGTTGAACAAGTCCCTGGGCACTCAAGATAGAAGTATTATCGACTTAGGAGGCGGAGATGGGTTGAAGAAGTCCTCTAGTATCATGATCAACCTATGCACAGGCTATAGCCACGCATGTCCGTGGATCCTGACCGAGAAGTGCGGGTTGGTAGTGCGCAATTTCTTGACCAAGCACAAGCAGGGGCTACCAGAGACACGGCTGACAGCTAGCAGCCCTCCTCTCGCGCCTGATCGAGAGCGTAACACGGGCAAATATAAGCCCGGTTGAGAGAAGTTACAAACCAAAAGATAACAAAACAAATTACAAAGATGAAAAAAAAAACAGAAACTAAAACTAAAAGGATACTGATAAACATAAAACACTTAGCAAGAGATCCCGTTACATCTAAATGCTTTCATGAGCCATTTGGGTAAGTCCCTGTGATAAGTGCTTGTGTGATAAGAATATGAAGTGTTCTTTCCTTATAATGAGCATTACTTTTATCAGGTTTTAACGCTAATATGTGTGTATTTATGTTACTTCATGCATGTAGGGTTGTGAAGCCGAATCTTAGAGAAAGAAGCCAATGTAGATCGTGAGTGCACCATTTGGAGGAAATTTTGAGAAGGTTTAAACGTGAAGACATAAGTCGGGTTCAAGATGCTAGAATGTGTGCTAATCTCTTTATATTCAAGCTAGCACAATGATTTGGAGGGGCACAGAGGTAGTCACATTCTAAGTATTTCGGCTTATGCATGTGTGACAAGATCTCCACTAACGCGGCCGTTCATTGAGAAAGCAAAGCGATCTACGACGTAAACGTGTGCCCGTTTACGTTACCTCGATGAAACTATGGTTTCGGGAGTGTTTCGGGCATGTACTGTAGTAACAATGGAGGAATATACTGTAGCAGGTACTGTTCACGGCCGACTGAAGGAGTTATCCAGAGAAGCCATACGGGCGTGTGGAAATTCACACGTCCGTGCGTTAATTCCACACGGGCTGTGTGAAATATTCACATGGGCGTGTGGATTTCCGATTTCAGCCCTATTTAAGGCTGATTTCAACCCAGATTTCAGGATTTTTTTCTCCATCTTTTCCCAAACTTGAGAGAGGGTTGCGGCTAGGGTTTTGAGAGGTATTGGCTAGGGATTGGGAGAGGTTTTACGGCTCCAACATCGCTCTCCATTTGGAAGAAGGTTAGTGGAAGAGCTTCCATCGGCACCGATCCGGCGAGGTTTATCCTAGGCCGGACAAAGGGACCTTTGGATGAGTAGAGGACTCTCCACAAGACTATCATCATGACTATTGAGGGGGTTTTCTATGGATTCATTGCTTTTACATTCGATTTCATTGATTGTAATTAGCTCCATGGAGAGTTAAACCCCCTAGTGGGTATTTGGATTGTGAACCCTAGGATGTATTCGTTTCATTGAACCTTGTTATTATGCTTTCATTAATTGATGTTTTTATTGAGTTCCAATCTTGAATGCATTGATTGTATGAATACTCCCTTAGAGTGACATTAGGGTTGAGAGTTCTTGTTGGTAACCCTTGTGGGTGAGTGACACACCACGGGAGTTAGACAAAGCTAGATTGGAGAGGGTTGAGAGGGTGAGTCGAGAGGTAGCGGAGCGTCCCCTTTCCCCTCCGGTGTAATTTATTCTACCTCCAATTCCTCAAGTTCTTTGCGGTCATAATAGAGTGAATGGGCTAAGGGATGACCTTCCGCTGCGGCTTAATTGCGAGTGCAATGGAGTGAAGCGTTGAAGTGATTTTAGCATGTAGGGCTAAATTGTGGCTAGGGACCTTCCGCCTGCACCAAAGGGTTAGGTCTACATATAGGAAGAGGATTTATCACTTGGAATCCCTAGAACTCATTGTAATTCTATACGAGTGCGAGATTGAGAGATTGTTCAATTTCTCCTCCGGGACATGTATAGGGTTAGGCATGGTTGACCTTAGTTTTGGGACCATGTATTAAAGGATCTCTACGACTCATTAATGCATTAGTTAGAAAGCATAATAGAGGGTTTTTGCACTTGAAACGATTATCCTAAGAGGATCAGTATCCGAGTACTCAATTTATATCGATTGTCTTACCTCTCATTTACTTGTGCTCTCTCTCTTGTCTCTTTTAATTTTGTTTTCATTACATCTTACCACATAAATCACTATTTATATTTCGCTTACTTAAGAAACAACTTAAGTATTTTTACTCCCTATTCCCTGTGGATACGATACCCACTTACCTGAGATTTTATTAGTTCGAGAAACCCGTGCACTTACAGGACATACGCAAGGGGCGTTGTCACCCTGCCTAGATGAAACAAAGTAGTTGACACGACCAAATATGCGTGTAAACCGCAAGTGCACGGGTATCGAAGTAATAAATCCCAGGTGAGTGGGTATCGTATCCGCAGAGAATAGTGAATAGAAATACAACGATCGCTATCTAACTATGATGAGAATAAATTGATGGTATGATGAATGAGATTGATATAAAAAGAGATAAAAAAAAATAAGAGAGAGGCACAATAATTGAGAGGAAAAAGGCAATCGATGTAAATGGGGTACTCTGATATTGTTCTACTTAGGATTATTGCTTCAAGTGCAAAACCAACTATTATGCCTCCTAACTAATGCATTAATGAGTCGTGGAGATCCTAAGATACATTGTCCCAAATCTAAGGTTAACCATGACTAAATCTACACCAAGTGCCGGTGGAGAAATCGATTAATCTCAACACCTTGTACTGTGTACAGTTACAAGACGCTCTAGGGATTCCAAGTGATAAACCCTATTCCTATGTGAAGACCTAACCCTTTGGTCCAGGCGGAAGGTCTCTAGTCATAATTGAGCTCTAGGTTCTAAAATCACTTCAACGCTTCATTTCATTGCCTTTGCAACTAAGCCCCAACGGAAGGTCATCCCTTAGCCCGTTCACTCTACTATGACTGCAAAGAACTCTTGGAACGTCGAGGTAGAGTAAATAAAATCGAAGGGGAAAGGGGACGCTCCGCGACCTCTCGACTCACCCTCTCAACCCTCTCCAATCTAGCTTTGTCTAACCCTTATGGTGTGTCACCCATCCACAAAGGTTACCAATATAGACTCTCAACCCTTGTGTCACTCTAAGGGAGAAATCATTCAACAAGCATTTAAGATTGGAACTCAATTAAAACATCAATAAATGAAAGCATAATAAAAGGTTTAAAGAAACAATAGCATGCTAGGGTTCACAAATCCAGGTACCCACTAGAGGGTTTAGCTCTCCATGGAGCTAGTTACAATAAACAATGAAATCGAATGTAAAAACAAGTAATCTATAAAAAAAATCCCCTCGGTGTTCGTGTCGATGGTCTTGTGGAGTGGCCTTGTCCTCCCCAAAGGTCCCATTGTCAAGCCTAGGGCACACCTCGCTGAATCGGTGCTAACGAAAGCTCCGCCAATAACCTTCTTCCAAGTGGAGCGTGGTGTCGAAGCCGGAGAACCACTCCAAAAGACTTGCCAAAACCCCTCTAAACCCTAGCCGCGGCCCTCTCTCAAGTTGGGGAAAGAATGGAGAAAAGAATGCTGAAATCGGGGTTAAAATCGACCTTAAATAGGGCTGGAATCGGGCATCCACACGGGCCTGTGGATGTTCCACACGCCCCGTGGAATTTCTACACGGGCGTGTGGAATTTCCACACGCCCGTGTGGATTCTTTGGAATTCTGATTTTCGGCCAGCTGTGAACAATAACTGCTACGGTAAATTGCTACAGTACTTACTATATTACCCCCGCCAAAAATACAACCGAATCCACTTTTCATCGAGGCAACATAAAGGGGCACACGTTTATGCCGTAGATTACATCGCTTCTTCAATAAACGGGTTCATTGGTGAAGATCTTGCTATCATTGCACAAGTTGGGATACGCAAATGTGACTGCCTTCGTGCCCCTCCAACTCATTGTAATGGCTTGAATACATGGAGGTTGGCACACATTCATGTCTCTTAGAGCCCTACTTGTGTCTTCGCATTTGTTGCTTCGAAGATTTTACCAAATAGTGCGTTAACGATTTACTTTTGGCTTCTTTTATTAATACTTAGCTTTACAACCTTACATCCGCTAAAGAACACAAATACACATGTATTACTGCTTCAACCTGCTAAAAGTAATGCTCATCATAAGGAAAGAACAATTCGTATTCTTATCACACAAACACTTATCAAACTCCCCCACACTTAAGCTTTTGCTTGTCCTCAAGCAAAAATAAAACATTGAAGTATAGAAGAAGGAAATAATGAAAGTGCTCGGCCTTAGGTTCACCAAAGTATGCAAGGAGAGCATTCTACAAGTAAGAGAAATTTCAACACTAAATATGAAAAATCAATGCTCTAGCTAAAAACTTGAATAAAAAAAGGACAATAAACCCGAAATCGTGTAAGTGTGTGTAAACTCACTCAAATCAACCCAAATTATACTCAAAGTTCTAAGTATAAGGGACTTATAAATCTACACAAAGCGACAAAAATTAAAAAGAAGGTAGTAGCTTTACACATCCTCTAAAGTAGTCCTTTCCAAAGCGGCCGCTAAAGTGGCTTTCACACATTCAAGGTGGTAGCTCTTTCTACCGTGGTGGTAGCTTTCACTCATCCTATGAGATAGCTCTTTCTCTCATTAGGGCGTAACTAGTATCCGACTTATGAGAGTAGCTTCATATTTCATAGGTGGTATGTCTTTCTACCCCCAAATGCACAACTAAGCACTATATTTTTTCTTTCTTTTCTTTTCCTTTTTCCATTTTTTTTCCAACAGAATAAAGACAAGAAATAAAACTAATTAGTCCCTTTAACATCGAACTTGAGTTTCCAAAAGAGTTTAATGAACGAGTAGTGCAACAAGTGTCAATCGGGGAAAAAAATCCTAGAAATTCAAGTAAAAACTAGAGCATGAGAACATTCAATGTTAAAAATTCTCCTAAACTCAAGAATACAATCATTGCACTAAGGTGAACCGGCATTGGCTATGTGAGCGTGTATGTCAATCAAAACTAATATAAAGGACATGTGCAATGTGAACTCCCCCCCACACTTAAGATGTACATTGTCCTCAATGTACGCATGCAAGCACAAGAAAAGTAATACAATTTAAAACACATGTGAGAGTGGGCAATTGAAACAATATTCCCCTGACTCCTAGTGGTGCGTTTGATGGAGTTAAATCCTTGGGAGTGAAGTTCCAACGGGTTGTGAAGCACACACGGCCAAGTGTAAAGCACCTTGACCGTGTCCAGTACTAGTTCTCAATTCCCATACTGACAAGACCATCTGTACGCATAGACAAGGGGGTTCAGTGAAGCTCAATAAACAAAAACTACTAGAGTAAATAAAAATAGAGCAATGAAATACAACTCTAGGCAAAACTAAAAGATAAACTCAAAAGGAAGATCCTTTCTGAGTATACAAGTCCAAAATAAAATGCAAAAATAAAATACGAAAAATAAGAACAAAGCAAAGTAAAGACGCATCAAGCGTCGGTGTCGTGCTCGGGCTCCGCTGTAGTTGTTGATGATGATGATGCTGGTGCTACAAAATGAATGAAGATTGGGTGGAGAAAAGAGAAAGAAGAAGCTTACCGATGAAATGAGAATGAAAGACTAGAAAACGGCCAGAAAACTGCAGTGAATACCCTCTAAATTGACAGTGCGAAATCGGGAGAGTGAAAGGATGTGTTCTCTAAATGTTTGGGAGTGAAAAGATGAAAAGGCAAAATAAATTTATAAAGAGAAAACACAGCCTTTTGAATTCTGTACATCCACACGGGCGTGTGAAAATTACCCACACCCGTGTGACTCCCCAGGAGAGACCCACAGGGGCAGACGCACGCCCTATGGTTTCTCGGAATGACACCCTATGATTCTGAATGCATGCACACGGGCGTGCGGAAAATTCCCACGCCCGTGTGTGTGACCCACAGGGGTAGACGCATGCGCCCTGTGGCTTCTTTGTCCAACCGAGAAAATACTCTAAGTGTTTCACATGGCCGTGCGAAAATTCCATATGGGCGTGGATCCTTACTGGGTAATTCACAGGGGCAGACGCACACCCCTGTCTTCTCTGAATGGAGGAGAAATTCTCTATAGAGAACCACACATACATGTGGAAATTACCCACGCCTGTACGTTTGTTGACAGAATCATCTACAGGGGCGAGTCCACGCTCCTGTGTCTTCTCGGGAAAAATCTCTAAGTCTTTGCAGGGAAACACACGCAGTGCGGAAATTCCGCATGGGCGTGGACCATCACAAGGTCGCTCACAGGGGCGAGTACACACCCCTGTGCCATCTCTGGATGAGCTCTGAACGAAAATGCACGCTCGTATAGAAATTCCACACGGGCGTGTGTTTTCTCTGGACACTTTAGAAAACTTTTTGTAGGCTCTGCAGAAAATTCCTGAACATAGATATACACTCAGAGCCTGCCTAAAAATGCAATTTTAACCAGAGAAAACACCAAAAACACGCTCAAACGACCAAGATTCTTCACCACACACGATTAGGCACATGATAACACCACAATGTCCATGAGAAAATCACAGCAAAACCATCTAACAATCAAAACACCAACACTTAAAGCCTTATTCATGCAAATACTAACTAAAAACTAGAAAAACATTAAAAACTTGGGTTGTCTCTCAAGAAACGCTTGTTTTACGTCACTTAGCTTGACGTGCCTTTTCCTTATCTTATGGAGGCTTGAAAAAAGTATGTTCCTCCCGACTAGACATTGTAAAGCTACTTCCTTTAAACCAAAAATCTACTTGTCGGGGTGGAATATTTATTGGAGAGTCCAACCATCTTACCTTTGGCCTCGAAGGAAACAATTTGGGATGGGAATTGTCCAAGCTTAGCACAGGTGGGTCATTGGATGGCTTCAATCTCTTACCCACATCTTCTTCCAAACCCAAAATCTCTTTCTTGCAATTTATGAGTTGATCAATCCCAAAGAGGGGTGTCCGTTCCATTACCTTAGGATTTACTTCTTCTTCCATTTCAACTTGAAAGCAATTTATCTTCGCCGACCCTCCTTGTAACATTTCTTGCTCACAAACATACTGTCCATTCAAACAATCCTCACATTGAATGAAAGGATCTTCTTGCATCCCCTCAATCTTGGGAACATCATACTCGTTCCGCCCAACTTCTTCATTGCCGATCATTAAAACATCATCTCCATAAGGAACTTGAATTGCTTGCTCAAATGCTTGTTGTTCCTCGGAGAGTGTGTCAAGTATCCCTCCTAATCGATGCTCAAGGTTTTTATAGGAGGCTTCATGACATCTTAGTGTGGTCTCCATATTTTGGATGCAGACATCGGATGCTTCAATAAAGTTAGCTAATACTCTTTGCAACTGAAGTGCATCCTCTCCAAGTATCTCACCCTTTTGACATTCCTCTTTAGGTGCTTCCCAATATTATCCATCACTATTCCACAAGAAGTTTGGGTAGCCCTTTTCAATTGGATGATTTGTGTTGCAACAAGGAATTCTTTGTTGTTGTGAAGCAATAATTCTATCAACATGTTCACTCAGAGCTTCAACTCGAGAATACATAGCAATAAGCGGATTAATCATTATTTAAACTCCTTGCAAGAAAAAGTAAGACATGACAAAAGAAAACAAATGTGAATGATGGAAGAATAAGAAAGTGTGAAATAGAATGAATGATAAATAACTAAAATAGCAAAGTGCAAAGTGTCACTAAACGCCTATTCCCCGGCAACGGCGCCAAAAACTTGACACGACCGAATATGTGTGTAAACCGCAAGTGCACGGGTGTCGAAGTAATAAATCTCAGGTGAGTGGGTATCATATCCACAGGGAATAGTTAATAGAAACACAATGATTGCTATCTAACTATGATGAGAATAAATCGATAGTATGATGAATGAGATTGATATAAAAAGAGATAAAAGAAATAAGAGAGAGAGGCACAATAATTGAGAAGAAAAAGGCAATCGATGTAAATGGGGTACTCGGATATTATTCCACCTAGGATTATTGCTTTAAGTGCAAAACCAACTATTATGCCTCCTAACTAATTCATTGATGAGTCGTGGAGATCCTAAGATACATGGTCCCAAATCTAAGGTTAACCATGACTAACTCTACACCATGTCCCGGTGGAGAAATCGATCAATCTCAACACTTAGCACTGTGTACAGTTGCAAGACGCTCTAGGAATTCTAAGTGATAAACCCTATTCCTATGTGTAGACCTAACCCTTTGATCTAGGCGGAAGGTCCCTAGTCACAATTGAGCCATAGGTGCTAAAATGACTTCAATGCTTCACTCCATTGCCTTTCCAACTAAGCCCCAACGGAAGGTCATCCCTTAGCCCGTTCACTCTACTATGACCGCAAAGAACTCTTGGAACGTGGATTTCGAGCAAATCAAATCGAAGGGGAAAGGGGACGCTCCGCTACCTCTCGACTTACCCTCTCAACCCTCTCCAATATAGCTTTGTCTAACCCTCATGGCGTGTCACCCATCCACAAAAGTTACCAGTATAGACTCTCAACCCTTGTGTCACTCTAAGGGAGAAATCATTCAACACGCATTCAAGATTGGAACTCAATTAAAACATCAATAAAGGAAAGCATAATAAAAGGTTTAAAGAAACAATAGCATCCTAGGGTTCACAAATCCAAGTACCCACTAGGAGGTTTAACTCTCCATGAAGCTAGTTACAATCAACAATGAAATCGAATGTAAAACAAGTAATCTAAGAAAAAACCCCCCTCAGTTTTCGTGTCGATGGTCTTGTGGAGTGGCCTCGTCCTCTCCAAAGGTCCCCTTGTCAAGCCTAGGGCACACCTCACAAAATCGGTGTTGACGAAAGCTCCCCCAATAACCTTCTTCCAAGTGGAGCGTGGTATGGAAGCCGGAGAACCACTCCAAAAGCCTTGCCAAAACCCCTCTAAACCCTAGCCGCAACCCTCTCTCAAGTTGGGGAAAGAATGGAGAAAAGAATGCTGAAATCGAGGCTGAAATCGGCCTTAAATAGGGTTGGAATCGGGCATCCACACGGATCTGTGGATGTTCCACACGTTTGTGGCATTTCCACACACCCGTGTGGATTCTCTGGAATTCTGATTTTCGGCCGGCTGTGAACAGCAACTACTACAGTAAATTGGTACATTAATTTGCTACAGTGACTTACTACGGTACCCCCACTAAAAACACTCCCGAATCCACTTTTCATCGAGGCAACATAAGCAAGCACACGTTTATGCTGTAGATTGCGTCGCTTCTTCAATAAACGGGTTCGTTGGTGAAGATCTTGCTATCATTGCACAAGTTGGGATACGCAAATGTGACTGCGTTCATGCCCTTATAACTCATTGTAATGGCTTGAATACATGGAGGTTGGCACACATTCACGTATCTTAGAGCTCTACTTGTGTCTTCGCATTTGTTGCTTCCAAGATTCCACCAAATAGTGCGTTCACGATCTACTTTTGGCTTCTTTTATTAATACTTAGCTTCACAATCCTGCATGTGCAAAAGAACACAAATACACATGTATTAATGCTTCAACCTGCTAAAAGTAATGCTCATCATAAGGAAAGAACACTTCGTATTCTTATCACACAAGAACTTATTAGTAGTCTCATGGTGAATTAACCCATGAATTGCAATTAAGGACGCTGTCTGGTTCCAGCCTTTCGGAGTTTCCGTCAAACTAGGATTACCCATATTTGCTAGAAGGTCATTAATGTCATTCATCTGGATGTTTATTCTCCACACCTCTGAGGAAGAACCACTGTTAACAGCTTTCACCAATTCCACATTTGATGTAAGAACAGTCTTGATGCTCTTTTCCCAACTTGCACGGCATTGAATGGCGAAACTCAAAGCTTTGATTTTTGCAACTATTATAGAATCTGTAGGACAGCAACAACATCCGGTACAAATAAAATTAGCATGATAATCAACTACTGGGAACCCAATACCTGCTAGCAAAAGCTCTTCATTTAGCACAGCAGCAGAAACCATTATTAGGATATTCATAAAAGAAAAGTTAAACCTCATGAGATTTACCAAGCAGTGTGTAGAGGAAGAAAAGTAAAACTCCCTGACATGCCCAATTGCTTGAGATACTACTCTTTGACAATTTAGAGGTTCATTACTGAAGATTCTTTTACATCTAGCTTCCCATATTGACTACACAACTGAGGCTATTATAGATTGAGTAAAGAGGTCATTACCAGAAGCATCTTGACAAAGCCAGAGCCCTGAAGACACTGAATTACATAAGTTCACAGGCCTCCTAATTTCGGAGCATACCATTTTCCAGATCCCTTGAGACTTACAGCACATATGGAACATTTGTTCTACAGTTTTAACCTGTAAGGTACAAAAGCTACAGAAAGCTTGGGGCCCCAACTTCATTCTATAAAGATATTCATAGGTTTTAATAACATTATGCAAATTAAGCCACGTAAAATATTTGACTCTAGGAAAAACTTTGAGGCACCACAAGTTAGCCCAACCAACCCAGTTATTCTGGACAGTATTAATCTGATTGAAGTGAGATTTCAGTGCCCTTGGATTTAGGGAATCACACCCATTGATTCCTCTGAGCATAATTGATTTGACTGTGATAAATAGCTACTTCATTCAGGTGAGGGCCAAAATTTTCATGCAAAGAAAGCAGATTCCACTTATTACCATTAATAAGATTGTCAAGTTTAATCATATTATAATCAATATTCATATTTAAAAAGGTTGGTTTCAATGCTAGAGGCATTTCAAAGTACTAGGGATCATGCATAAAAGACATGGCAGAGGGATTAACATTTTTGATCCAAAGAAAAGGCCTAATAATCTGAGCAGTACGACACAAACCCCAATAAAACCAAGAGCATTTGGCTGGGATTTTATCATCCCAAATGTTGAGCTCCCCATATTTGAAATTCAAAATATCAACCCACCAAACATCCTTCTTGTTCATAATGCTAACCACATTTTTAGCCATAAAAGAAGTTTTAGACAGCCCAAGGTTTTGGATTGATAAACCCCCCTCAGATCGATTAAGAGTAATTTCATTCCAACCAACAGAGTTGATGCCCTTTCTATTGCAATCCTTAGAACAAAAGAAAACCATGGTAGCTTTAACAATGCGATCAAGAATAGTATCTGGGACAGGATATGCAGAAAGGTAATAGATAGGGGTAGACATGATAGAAGCATTGATGAGAATGGTCTTCCCAACTGGGGAAATTCTGGACCCCTTCCAAAAGTTAATTGACTTCTCAATCTTATTAATCATAGCTGAGAAATAAGAGAGTGCCAATCTCTTTAGAGAGATAAGAATACTCAAGCAACTGAAAGGGAAAGATCAAATCTTGAACCCTAGGATATTAGATATATTTGTACCAAGTCTTTTGTTGAAACGGCTAGAAAAACTAATTTCAGATTTAGAGTTATTGACTTTTTGACCAGTTAGATTTCTATAAATTGAAAGACAGAGGTTCACATTACGGGCTATTTTCCTAGAGGTCTGAGTTATGAGGATAAGATCATCAGCGTACATTAAGTGGTTGAAATTGTTGCTAAGACAGGGACTAAATCCAGGAATCATATTGTTTCTCTTAGTAAAGTTGAGAATGGAAGTCAGGTTTTGAGCAACTAGAATAAAAAGATAGGGGGAGATCAGATCACCTTGCCTGATACCCCTCTCAAGGGGAAACTAGTCAGTAGGAGATTTATTAATCAAAAGAGCAATATAAACTTTACTAATGCAAACTTTGATCCAATTGATCCAGCTACCAAGGAAATTCATTTTGGTAAGTGTTGCAAGAATTGCAGTCGAACTCATAGAGCCATAAGCTTTTTCAATGTATAACTTAATCAACATCCTAGGGGGGAGATATGATCATTATCAATCGAATGGGCCACTTCTTGGAGGGTAATGATATTGTCAAAAGGGGTACGGCCATTCACAAAACCTCACTATTCTCGGCCAATAACTAGGGAGGATGCACTTAAGCCTGTTAGCTAGAATTTTTGAGATAATTTTATAACACACATTGCCGATAATTAGAAGCATACTTAGGGTTAGGTTTTTTAGGAATCAGAGTGATATAGGTTCTACCCCAAGTATTAGACAAAACAGAATGATCAAAGAAATACCTGATAGCTTCAAAGATGTGATCAACAATATTGTTCCAGTAAAAGCGATAGAATTCAATATTAAACCCATCAGGGCCAGGACTCTTACAGGTTGGAAGAGATAAGAGCGCATCATGGACTTCTTGTTTTGAGAATTCCCGAAAAAGTTTCTCACCTTCACTTGTAGAGACTTGGGGAAGATCATCAGGAAGCGCACAAAGTACCTCCTGAAAATTTCTGTTAGTATCTTCTTTCCATAAATCAGAGAATATTTTTTTAAAAAACTTGGCTGATACTCTTTTGATCAGTAAAAACAATGCCATTGAAATCAAAAATATTGGAGATAGTGTTAATATGATCAAGATAGCGAACCGAATTATGGAAGAAAGAAGAGTTGTTGTTGCCACTATGAACCCACAGAAGTCTAGCCCTTTGCTCCCATTTAATATTGTTTTGTCTCTGCAAGGCAGAAAGCTTATTATGCATAATAGAAAGAGATTGAGGGGAGAAATCATTAGTATCCCTTGAAACATCCTTGGTTTCTGCATCTAGAATGGTAGCCTCCAATTTTTCAATTTCGTAGTCAAGAGGATGAATCCCCGTGGCTTTTCAATCTAGAAGCAAATGCCTAATGTGAGAGATAAGGTGAGAAAAAGCATGCATAGGATTAGAATGAGGTTTAAAAGACCACGCTTCCTTAACCACAGAGTGGCAACCCTGATGTTCAAGCCAAAAATTATCAAAACAAAAAATTCTCTTTTTTCTTAAAATCAAGGGGAAATAGCTAGAAGAGAAGAGGCGAGTGATCAGAAAGAAACCACGGGAGATGCTTAACCAAACAAGTATCAAAACTATTGGACCAGATAGAGTTAGCAAGACAGCGGTCCAGTCGAGCCCAGCGTCTAGCTAAACCCTGTTGGTTGTTACACCAGGTGAACTTGGGACCTACAAAGTCAATATCCAGGAGGTTGTTAGAAGTGACATAATCCGTAAAAACATTAGCTTTACGGCTATAGTAGTGATGGGAACCACCTCTATGCTCCTCCTGAGAAATAACAGCATTAAAGTCACCCAAAAGTAACCATTGTAAATTAAGAGAGTTCATACCTAACAACTCTCTCCAAAGTACACGTTGCCCTTGGAGAAAGTTGGAGTTATAAATAGTAGATATACCCAGGTCTTGGAATTACCTGTAGTGATTACCTGATGAAGTGCAAATTTGGATTTCACCAAAGGGGTTACCATACTTAGAACAGAATTCCAAATTGAAATGATTTCTCCTGAACAACCTTCAGCTACAATCGCAACCCATCTCTATTTATGCTTCAATTTAGAGCAAAATCTCTCTAGTCTGTCATCAATCGTTCTAGTTTCAACCAAGAAAATAATAAGAGGGTTAAAGTTCTTCATCAGGTGGAGAACTCTGAGGTAGTGTCTTGACTAGACACACCCCTGCAATTCCAACACAAAATTTTAGTATTTTTAGAAAACATAGATAAAAGCTTTGATAAAGATAGGATAAAGATTAAAAACAAACAGTAAAAGCAAAGAATCCTTTCAAAGGATACTCCAAGAGACAACCTAGGATAGAGGAAACTAGGAACTCCTCAGTGAGATTCTCCCTTTAAAGCCACCCTCCCCTTCTTATGGCTGGTCACAAATTGTTGACTGCTTTTTCGAGTTAACACTTCTTTTCAAAAACTATTTTGGTATTGGTCTAGTGTCATTTGGTCCTCCGGCTCCATATCCTCATCATTCTCTAAGGATGCCTCTTTCTCCTTCTCTGTTTCACTCGTTTCTTGGTCTGATTTTGTTGGAGCAATGGAAGGGGACATCAGGGCCGAAGTAACTGTGTCGACAATCATTCGGTGGGTTTTCGACGAGCATCCAGACTTAGAGGCCTCAGGGATATTCTTTGAAGTTCTAAGGTTAGGGAAATAGTCAAGGGATCTCAGCAATTCACCTGGAACACTCTTCTTACCTTTCACGAGTTCCATGGCACTTGGATGCAGGACTACTTCATTAGGGTTTAATTTCTCTGGATGTTCCTTCTGAGTAGGGGTCGATTTCACCTCAGTAACCGGGAGAGAAGTGCTGCCCAGAGGACAAGGTGGTTCCACTCCAACTTCCAAACGGATGTCAGGCAGCGAGTCCACTCCTTGGACTTCGGGCGTGGGTATTTTTCCAGAGATATTGGACACTTCTATAATGGCATCTCTCGGCACAGGAGCTCCCGTTTTGACAAAGCTACCCTGACCTCTCGCAGAGCTTCTACCACATGTCGAGCATGCAGCATTGTTTCTATTTTTCGAGACGTTGGTGGGAGGGACAAAGTGGTCACATGAGCTTATTGGTACTGCACGTGATCCCGGACCCTTGAGCTGACCAACACCACCACGGCCTCCTCTGCGCCCACGTCTTCTTGACACAAGCATCCATGACCCTAGTTCTAGGATTGTTTAGCAGCCCAGGTTCCACTACCGCATCCAGGCCATTTCTCATGGACTCATTACTCTCACTGACCTCCTGCCGTTGACGTTCACTCGATTCATGGCACTAGGGCGGAGAGGGAGTCACCGAGTCTCCTGAGCTCCAGCGGTTGCAGTTGTTCGACCCATGGCCAACTAGACCGCACTTGTAGCAGAACATAGGGAGTCACTCATACAGGACGACAACAAAGACCTTGTGCTTGTCGTCCCCAATCCAAAAACCCCTTTTCAAAGGTTTGGCGGGGTCGATCTCAACACAAATTCGTGCATATTTGGAACTGGAAAGGGACGAAGTAAATTCATTGATTTTAAGTAAACGACCAAATAAAGAAGCAATGGTTTCCAGTGACTCTCCTTCCCAGAGCTCGACGGGAATGTTGTGTAGTTGCACCCAGAGGGCCACCGTGGAGAGCTTCGTGAAAGCTAGTTCAAAAAATGGTTGCCATGGGACCAGTTGTAGAACAATGTCATTCACCGCCCAAGGCCCTGCATTGCTTCGAAAGTGCTACATCTAATCAGCAGGTACCCATTCGGTAGATCAGAGGTCTGAAATGTCCCAAGGTTTTCCCATTTTGAGCTCAAGACTTCCTTGACTTGCTCGAACGACAAGGACTTACCAAAGAACTTCCCATATAAGGACGTCTGAAACCGTTGTCTTGTCTTGGAGATGGTGTCTCGATCCAGCTAGACAAAATCAGAAGAGTTGGCCTTTAGCTTATTCAGTATAAGGCCATCTGTCAATAGGAAAGGAGAAAGCTTCCTTTGAGAAGCAGTAGTGACATCTACCTAGGACTTACTAGGGGTTTTTTGCGGAGGTGGTTGGCCCTCACTTGCCATGGCAAGGGGGAGAAGGGGCAGGTTTAAAGCTAGGTCATAGGAGAAGACGCTCTCAGACAGGGAAGACTATTCCAAAAAAAGAAGAAGAACAAGACACCCTAGCCTAATAGGGTTTGGATCTTACCTTTCTCCAGAAAATCAACTACTCGAGATCCTTGGAATTTAATGACTTTAGTGGATAAGAGTTAGTTATTAGGATTGGGAGAGAGTGGCCTTCTATTCTTTGTGAGCCCTTAAATGGGTTTCATCTTAGCTGTCTTTTGGGTTAGGAATGCATTATATTTAGAGCCTTTAGCTTCTCTTGTAAGGGGAGTTTGTTCTTGGTTGTATGAAAGGCTCTTAGTTGTAATAGTCTTCGTATAATAGAAAGTTTTCATTTTTACTCTTTTAAGTCCCTTGATGTGTTATTATTGGGCTTATATGTTATTTATCTATCTAATCTTCTCGGTAGGGTATGCAACTTGGGGTTGTGGGATGATAATCAAGTGCTGCATGGGTGCTGAGGTAAGAAACAGGCGCCCCATGACAATTGTTGTTAGAGTTGATTTTTAGCAAGTGCTATCGAGATTCTCGGGATGACCATATGTGCCAAAAATAGGTTTTCATTAGTTGGAAAGAGCTAATAAATTAAGGGGTTATTTGGATTGGCTTCTACGAAGCCCATAAACACTTTTTTTTTTTTATAAGTTAAGCACTTTTGGATGGAAGAAAAGATGTTTGTATTAGCTTTTCTGTAAAAGCAGAAGCTGTTAAAAAAGCCCAAGCTGGTTAAGAGCTGCTTTTGAAAAAAACACTTCTAAAAAGCTATTTTTGGGTGTTGTAAATTACCAATTTACCCTCAATAATTTAACATATTAATGACCACAGTCCTAGCTTATTAAACAACAACAAACATGACAATAATAATAATAATTATTATTAAATAAGAATTATTATTATCATAATACATAACATTATAATAATAATAATAATAATTGTAATTATAATTATAATTATAATTATAATACATTAAGTTATTATTATTATCATTAATGTTTTCATTATCATTATTAATAGCAATGTATAATAATAACTCAATGAAAAATCAATGAATGCCCACTTTAGTAATTTGTCACCCCTAAAAGCCCTTTTAAAAATCCACATCCAAACAACTTCACACATATAAAAGTATTTTTACATTAGCTTACCCAAACATAAAATACTAAAAAACACTTAACTTACTCTCAAAAGCACTTTTAAAAAAGTGCTTCTACAACTTAAAAAAAAAAGCACATTTTTTAAAGCTAACCCAAATAAAGCCTAAGTGAAGCAAGTCATCGAATGGCTTGATTATCTTGTGGGCTCTTAACTTGAGAGAAACCTTGTTCATATTCATTTGCTAAAGGTTTGAGGACCTTTCTAATGGGATTTTTGAGCTCCGTCATCTGGTGGAAGTGATGACTTCTAAGATGCGAGTGCTATCAGTTGAAGTCACCCTTATAAAGGATACATACCTTATATCCCTGGGTGTGTGGGAGAGTATTTTTGGTTTTTAAGTTCCTAAACCCTTCCACTTTGATGGTGCTCGGAGTGCCAAGATTGACAAGATCCCCTTGCTTATATCCCGCAAGTGCACGGGCTTGTCGAAGTAATAATCCCGGGTGAGCGGGGTCGAATCCACAAGGAGTAGGGATTAAAGACACTTAATTAGATTCTTAGCTATGTGAAGTATCAACAATGATAAGTGTGGTAATGATTCAATTCTCAGAAATTAAAAGCAACAAGTAAGAGAGCAAAAGTAAGGAGGAGGCAAGACAATCGATAAAGATGGGGTACTCGGATGATGCTTCACCTAGGATAATCGCTTCAAGTGCAAGAACTCTCTATTATGCTTCCTAATCAATGCAATGGTGAGTCGTGGAAATCCTTACATACATAGTCCCAAATCTAAGGTCAACTATGCCTAACTCTATACATGTCCCGGAGGAGAAATAGAACAATCTCAACACCTCGCACTCGCATAGAGTTGCAATGAGCTCTAGGGATTCCAAGTGATAAATCTCTTCCTAGATTTAGACCTAACCCTTTGGTCCAGGCGGAAGGTCCCTAGCCACAATTAAGCCCTAGATACTAAGATCACCTCAACGCTTCACTCCATTGCACGCACAACTAGGCCCCAGCGGAGGTTCATCCCTTAGACCATTCACTCTATTATGGCCGCAAAGAACTCAAGGAACGGAGGTAGAATCTATCACGTCGGAGGGGAAAGGGGACGCTCCTGTACCTCTCGACTCACCCTCTCGACCCTCTCCAACCTAGCTTTGTCTAACGCTCGTGGTGTGTCACTCACTCACAAGGTTACCAACAAGAACTCTCAACCCTAGTGTCACTCTAGGGGAAATGTTCATACAATCAAGCATTCAAGGTTGGAACTCACAATAAGCATCAATTTATTGAAAGCATAATAAAGAAGTTCAATGAAACGAATACATCCTAGGGTTCACAATCACCCAAGTACCCACTAGGGGTTTAGCTCTCCATGGAGCTAAGTACAATCAAAGAAATCGAATGTAAAAGCAATGAATCCATAAAGAAACCCCCTCGATGGTCGTGTCGATGGTCTTATGGAAAGTCCTCTACTCATCGTCCAAGGATTTCTTCGTCCGGTATAGGATATGCCTCGATCGAAGCTTCCCTACCAACCTTTTTCCTAATGGAATCACGATGTCAAAGCCATAGAACCTCTCCAAAACCTTGGCCAATACCCCACGAAACCCTAGCCGAAGCCCTCTCGCAAGTTGGGGAAAAGATGGAGAAAAGAATACCAAAATCGGGGCTAAATCGGCTTTAAATAGGGCTGGAATCGGGCAACTCCACGGGCGTGGACGGTACACGCGCCCGTGCGGAATTTCCACACGGGCGTGGATAATTTCCACATGCCCGTGTGGATTCTCTGACTCTCTGATTTCTTGGCCGGCTATGAACAGTGCTGCTACAGTATTTGCTACAATGTTGCTGTAGTGCTCTGCTACAGTCTTTGACCTGAATAACTTCCCAATTCCATACTTTCATCGGGGTAACGCAAACGGGCACACGTTCACGTCGTGAATCACTTGCTTCTTCGATGATATATATGTTGGTGGGGTTCTTGTTCTTGTATGCATAAGACGGAATGCTCGAGTGTGCCTGCCTTTGTGTCTCTCCAAATGGATGTACTCACTCGAATGCGAGGAGGTTGGCACCCACTCTACCATCTCACACCTGTCCTATGTCTTCGCGTTTGAACCTTAGCAAGATCTCCTCCAAAATAGGTGCATTATGATCCACATTGACCCATTTCCTTCATACTCGGCCTCACAACTCTACCTGCATAAAAGTAACATAAAAACACACATATTAATGTAAAAAAAAACTGAGAAAAGTAATGCTCAACATAAGGAATGAACGCTTCGCATTCATATCACACAAGCACTTATCAAAGATCATAGGAAACTTTATGTGCTCCAAGCCAGCGAAGGTCCCGAAGAATGTGTATGTTCTATTGGTGGGGATGTATTTAATTATAGATGCGAAATTCTAGTGGAAATCCAATATGCGGATGATGCTAGTGCAGGCCAGACAACTTTTTTAACTCTTAGTTGGAGTTAAACAAGGAATTGTGAGTACAGTTCTTTTATGGAAACACAACCTAGGTCTCTCGAACAACTTTGAAGAAGTTGAAGTAAATAGGCATTGTTCAAGATTATGTCAAGGAATTCTCTTCCCTGATGGTCGAGGGCCAGGGAGCAGAAGCCTTGATTGAGGAAGAAGCCTTGGGATATTTGCGGACCTTTTCCACATCGGAAATGGAGAAGTTTAAGTCTTGCCCAAATGAAAGGATGTTTAAAAAAAAAAAAAAAACAGGGGAATGGGTTTCCTTGAAAGTATTATATATACTGGGATGTTATACTAGGATGACTATAGAAGAAAAGCATAAGGCAGAAGGCAACCAACCAAGTGAGTCAATCACCAAGCTATTTGGGTGCTTTATATGCGATGGTCTTCATCAGGTGTGGAATAGCCCAAAGTACGAGAAGCTTGCTGCACTTGTCATTGGCTTTGAAAATAACTCAGAGGCCTTGACTAGAATTAATCCTTTGTAGTCGTTAGAGACTTTAAGGGCCATGAAGGGTAACCCCTCTCATTCCCTTCTTTATTTGACTATAATGGTAGGGAAATTAATGCAATGATGGATACATGAGCCACTCATAATTTCATCAACAAGATAGCCATATCATGACTAAGGTTGAGCGTAAGCGCACATACCAATTTTGTCAAGGTGAAAAACTTATAAGCCTAAGTTGTAGTGGGGAAAGCATCGTTGTTGGTTCTCTTAATGATTTTGAGCTTTTATTAGGAATAAATTTTGAGGTATATGAATCATCTAATTAAGGGCTCGTTTGGAATTATTGAAGAGGAGGAGAGTGCTGTGGCGGGGAGAAGGCTGGGGAAAGAGGAGGGAGTGAAGGAGGTTCACAGTAATGATGAGATTGGACATAGTGTGATAACTGTGAATTTTTTTTTGGTTGAGATGCGGTTTTGGTTAATTGTTGTAAATTTTGGATTTGAAGTGGGGAAAAATTGATTTTTGGTTGTGTTATCCCATAACTTAAAAACTTGTATCATGGTTTTAGTGGGACAAAATTTTTTCAACTTGTGTTGTACTCAAACATATTGTTGTGTTGCACCCTAAACACATGTGCAAATCAGACAAGGGATAAGAGAATTTGTGATGTTCTGTCCTTCTTTTTTTGCGTATCAAACGGATCCTTCATTTCTCTTCAACATATAATAGTGGATAGAAATTGATAAATAAAAAACAAAGATCAAATTGTGAAGTAATGCGTAAGGAAATATTGAAAAATTAAGATTACTGCCAACAAGTTATGAATGTGAAAAACATGGTCCAATCATCAACAAAGCTTTGTAGCTAAAATAAAATTTGAAGCCAAAATTTGAAGACAAATTTGAAAAGTGTGAACAGTATGGATTCAAGGCATACATAAAGAAAAAATTTGAAAATGAAACTACATTACACATTATAAGATATTTCAAAATTTTTATAATATTGTCATTAAAGTGTGATTTAGAGAATTTACAAGATGCTAATAAAAATTTACGAGAAAAATGCGCTAAAATTACTGAGGAGTTGGAGGAGCTACAAGTCAAAATGAAAAAAAATTGAGTTAAAACAATTTGAAAGTAATGAACTTTTACTAATGAATCACTCGAAGAAAAGAGGGGTATGTGGATAAAGCATTACCATGCTGAAAGAAATTTCAAAGTAATGGGAATGTTAAAAATAGTATAAGTCTTTAAGTTTATATGTATTATTGTAATTATGTGCCTTACTAATATATATTTATAATATAAATAAATTTTTAATTAGGATACATAAAAAAAAATATTTTAGAAGATGAAATATAATTAAATAAATACTTACTGCACATAAAACAACATATATGTCATAATTAAACATAATGATTAAAAATTAAAATCATGAACCCTATAATTACAACATGTTTTTCTTCAATATCACATGCAAAGGCCACCGGTATTTAAAATATGTAACAACTCACCCATTTGTGAGTTTCTGACTGTTCCTTGATCATAATTCACATATGATTTAAGATTTTAAAAAATTTCCTCTTATTTAAAAACCTTTACATTATTCGTTATTGTTTGCATGGAAATGGATTATTATATTCTCAATCATTATTATGTCTCTCCCAGCAACTATGTTTCCATACATCTACTCATGAACCATACAACATCTTATTGCTCTCAGGCAATAATAATTACTAACAAATAAATAGCACATATCCTCCTTTTTAACAACATGGTTGTATTTTTTAACATTTTTTTTATAGTTCCTGTCACTCCCTGAACCCGAAGCGTTGATAAATGGTCACATACCTACAAGGTCGTGACCAAGTAGGCACGCAAGGCCTCAATACCTATCTCACACTATATAAAAAAAACCTTTAACAAGACATTAAATTTCAAAAGTAACATAGAGGCACAATGCTCGAAATACAACGAACACAAATAACAAGTGTCTCACATGACATTTAAACGTAAGGCAAGAAGTTCTAAGTCCACAATAACGACACAACCCTTGACAACAATAACGACACAACCCTTGACAAAAATAACGACACAACCCTTGACAACAATAACAACACAACCCTTGACGAAAAGTCTTATCTCCGTCCTCGCCGCTGGAACCACACACCAAAAATAAAAGAGAAGAGGAAAGAGGCTAGATCTCTCTCTTTTTTTTAGTCCAAACGAGAATCTATATCGTAAGAAACAAAGAGGCGGCGGCTAGGGTTTTGAAAACCTAATAAAATATAAAGATTAAAAGAATTTAATAAAAAGGGATTTTTTTTTCTTTTCCGTAACCGCCATGCATCCAAAAATAAATGAAATAAATAAAAAAAACCGTGTGAGGCCCACAACTCCTCCCTCCAAGAAAAAAGTATAGTCCTCTAAACTCTTACCTGATCAGATGAAAAGATACGAGTATTTCTCTCTCATATGTCATATCATTGTTAAGTTCAAAGTCTGAAAACTGTATTATATGATCAGGATTTGCGATGAGCTTCTTCAACATAGAAACGTGGAACACATTATACACACCAGAAAGAGCTGGCGGTAGTGCAAGCCAGTATGGCACTTCACCAATGCGCTCTAAAATATCAAATGGGCCAATAAATCGAGGATTGAGCTTCCCTCTCACACAGAAACGAATTACTCCTTTGGTTAGAGCGACCCTCAAGAATACATGATCTCCCACTTCAAATTATAAAATTTTTCTCCTGTTATCAGAATAACTCTTCTATCTACTCTGAGCCGCCCGCAAATGATCTATGATAAATTGGACTTTCTCTACTATCATTTGCACAATCTCTGGCCCTAATAATCTTCTCTCTCCCACATCATCCCAGTAAATAGGTGATCTGCATCTCCTGCCATATAGTGCCTCATAGGGAGCCATTTGGATGCTTGCCTGATAGCTATTGTTTTAAGCAAACTCAATCAAAGGCAAGTGTCGATCTCATGAACCCCGAAAATTAGGCATATAAGGCCGAAGCATATCCTCTAAAATTTGAATCATCCTCTTAGACTGCCCATCAGTTTGCGGGTGAAATACTGTGCTAAAAGTCAACTTAGTTCCCAAAACCTTGTGCAAACTTTTCCAGAAGTGTGCCACGAACCTGGTGTCCCTATCTGACACGATTAACACTGGAACACCATACAGCCTCACGATCTGGTCAAGGTATACCTCTGCTAGCTTCTCTAAAGGCATGCTAGTCTTTACAGCCAAGAAATGTGCGGACTTAGTTAATCTGTCAACTACTACCCACACACTGTCAGTACCCTTGTGGGTTCTAGGAAAACCAGACACAAAATCCATCGCAATATTCTCCCACTTCTACTCTAGGATCAAAAGTGGTTGGAGAAGTCCCGCTGGTCTCTAATGCTCCACCTTAACCTGCTGACAGGTAAAACACTGTGCCACAAACTAGGCAATCTCCTGCTTCAAGTTATTCCACCAGAAACTACTCTTCAGATCCTTGTACATTTTAGTGTGCTGCTAGGATGAACTGAATAACTAGTGTAGTGAGCTTCTTCCATGATTTCCTTCTTTAACTTAGAGTCATTTGGAACACAGATCTAATCTCCAAACCTTACTGAACCATCCTGGTGGATCCAGAACTGAACTTGAGTGCCAGCTTCTATCTTCTGCCGAATATTCTGGAAATAGCTGTCGTCTTCTTGTACTTCTTTAATTCTCTCCATGAGCATAGGCCGTACCACTAAACTCGCCATATAACCACCTGCACCTTGTAAAATCACCTGTAGCTCAATCCTCCTCATATCCTCTAGGAGCGGTCTTTGGGATGTAATCAACGCAGCTACATTGCTAGAAGACTTCCTGCTAAGTGCATCAACCACTACATTTGCCTTCCCAGGATGATAACTAATAGTCAGATCATAATCCTTCAATAACTCCAGCCATCTTCTCTGTCTCATATTTAGCTCTTTCTGAGTAAAAATGTATTTAAGGGTCTTATGATCTGTAAACACCTCACAAGTCTCTCCTTACAAGTAATGCCTCCAAATCTTCAGGGCGAAAATCACTACTGCTAACTCCAGGTCATGAGTGGGATAGTTCACCTCAAACGGCTTCAACTGCCTAGATGATTAAGCCACCACATGACCATTCTGCATCAATAGACACCCAAGACCAGTTTTACAAGCATCGTTGTAAATGGTAAACCCTCAACCAGGAGACGGAAGTGTGAGAATAGGTGTAGATACTAACCGATGCTTCAACTCTTGGAAATTCTGCTTGCACTGATCAAACCACTGAAATTTTGTTTCTTTCCTGGTAAGCTTTGTTAATGGTGCGCTTGTAGTAAACGGCTAACCCCAAAAAGCTACGAACATCTGTCACACTGGTTGGCCTTTTCCGTTAAACAATTGTCTCAACCTTCTTGGAATCAATAGAAATCCCATCCTTGGTTATTACATAACCAAAGAAAGCTATCTTGTCCAGCTAGAACTCACACTTAGAGAATTTTGTAAGCAATTTCTTCTTTCTCAAGATGCCTAGTACAATCCTCAAATGTTCTTCATGCTCTTCCCGGCTCTTCAAATACACCAGAATATATCAATAAACACCACCATGAACCTATCCAAGAAAGGGTGGAAGGTTCGATTCATCAAATCCATAAAAGCCGCTAGGGCATTCGTCAACCTGAAAGGCATCACAAGAAACTCATAATGACAATAATGAGTGCAAAATGCAGATTAAGACACATCTTCTGGCTTTAATCTTCAATTGGTGGTATCTTGATCAAAGATCAACCTTTGAAAATATCTGTGAACCTTGTAACCGGTCAAAAAGATCATCTATTCGTGGTAGTGGATATCTGTTCTTCACTGTCACCTTGTTCAGCTCCTGATAATCGATGAACAATAGCAAACTACCATCCTTCTTCTTCACAAACAACACCGGAGCACCCCACGGAGAAACACTGGGATGTATGAATCCCTTCTCAAGCAATTCTTCAAGTTACTTCTTTAACTCCTTCAATTCTGCAGATGCCTTCTGTGGGCTCCTTTTTTTGCTACCCGGCCTTTAATTTGGGTCGACCGGTTAAAAAGCATGGATCACAAATCAAATTTTAATTCTTTATGACTTCAAGAGATTATGGGTCCATGACTTCTATTAGGGCAAGCCCCTAATGTTAATTACATTGGACATTATCGCAGGAACCTCCGATTAAGAAATAAGTGTGAATAAAGAAACAAAATGTGACAAATAAATTTTATTCATTTTAATAAACATGAATTTATTGACTTCATTGAGAGTACAAAGGAATTTGAAATCTGATCATCTTGACACAACAATGATTGTAGCATTTCATCTTCTTCCAACTATTTCACCGAAAAGCGCGCTTTGACTTTTGTTTATGTTTGGCCTTCGTCAACAGTTGAAATATGCATCTTGAACATGATTTAGAAACTTGTGAAGGTGTGTCTTGGATATTTCAATTGGCGTCTTGGACTTGATTTGGAACTTGGTTTGACTTTTCATAAGCTTTGTCTTTCGTGCTTGTGAAACTTTTTCGCAACTTATGAACTCTTCAACACTTTCGTCTTGAGGTTGTTGAGCTCATTTGTTGATTTGTTTGAAACTTGGAACTTGGACATTTGAACTTGCATCTTGGGTTTGATTTGGAACTTGATTTGATTTTTTTTTATAAGCTTCAGCCTTCAGGCTTGTGAAACTTTCTTGCAATTTATGAACTTTTCAATGCTTTAATTTTGAGGTTGTTGAACTCATTCGTTGATTCATTTGAAACTTGGACATTTGATTTTTGCATCTTAGATTTGATTTGGATTTCAAGCTGTGAATTCTCTATGTTGATGAATCACAAACTTGGTTTGACTTTTCATAAGCTTCGGCTGTCATGGTTGTGAAACTTCCTTCAAGTCTTAACTTGTGAAACTCTTTGGGTCTTTGACTTATGATGTCTTGAGACTGTTGATTTCAATTGTCAATTTATATGGATTCTTATATTGACTTGTGAAGCTCCTTGGGTCTTCGACTTTTGATGTCCTGAGACCACTGAGTTCAATTGTCGATTTTTATGGATCTTTGAATATTGACTCTTTTCATATCTTAAATCTTGACTTGGTTACTTTTGGTTTTGATTATATATGTGTATATCATGATATGTTGCTGCATGTGTGATAAGTACTTGTGTGATATGAATGCGAAGCGCATTCTTTCCTTATGTTGAGTATTACTTTTCTCGGTTTTTTTACATTAATATGTGTGTTTTTATGTTACTTTCGTGCAGGTAGGGTTGTGAGGCCGAGTATGAAGGAAAGAAGCCAATGTAGATCACAATGCACCAATTTTGGAGGAAATCTTGCTAAAGTTCAAACGCAAAGATATAAGTCGGGTGCGAGATTCTAGAGTGTGTGCCAACCTCCCCGTATTTGAGTTTGCACAACCATTTGGAGGGGCACAAGGGCAGTCACACTCAAGCACTCCAACTTATGCACATAGAACAAGATTTCCATCAACTTATCCATCATTGAAGAAGCAAAGCGATCCACGGCATAAACGTGTGCCCGTTTATGTTACCTCGATGAAAAGTGGATTCAGGAGTATTTTTGGCAGAGCACTGTAGCATGTAATGTAGCAATTACTGTTCACAGCAGGCCGAAAATGACAGTTTCAGAGAATCCGCACGGGCGTGTGGAAATTACCCACGCCTGTGCGGAAATTCCACAGGGGCGCCCACAGGCGCGTGTGGATTCCCGATTCCAGCCCTATTTAAAGCCGATTCAGCCCCGATTTCAGCATTCTTTTCTCCATCTTTTCCCCAACTTGAGAGAGGGTTTCAGCTAGGGTTTTGAGAGATATTGGCTAGGGTTTTGGAGAGGTTCTACGGCTGCGACATCGTCATTCCTTTGGAAGAAGGTTGGTAGGGGAGCTCCCGTCGAGGCATATCCTATACCGGACAAGGGAATCCTTGGACGACGAGTAGAGAAATTTCCACAAGACCATCGACACGACTATCGAGGGGGTTTCTCTATGGATTCATTGCTTTTACATTCTATTTCTTTGATTGTACTTAGCTCCATAGAGAGCTAAACCCTTAGTGGGTACTTGGGTATTTGTGAACCCTAGGATGTATTTGTTTCATTGAATCTCTTTATTATGCTTTCAATTAATTGATGTTTGTTGTGAGTTCCAACCTTGAATACTTAATTGTATGAACATTTCCCCTAGAGTGACACTAGGGTTGAGAGTTCTTGTTGGTAACCTTATGAGTGAGTGGCACACCACGAGCGTTAGACAAAGCTAGGTTGGAGAGGGTTGAGAGGGTGAGTCGAGAGGTACAGGAGTGTCCCCTTTTCCCTCCAACGTGATAGATTCTACCTCCGTTCCTCGAGTTCTTTGCGGCCCTAATAGAGTGAATGGTCTAAGGGATGACCCTCCGCTGGGGCTTAGTTGCGCATGAAACGGAGTGAAGCGTTGAGGTGATCTTAGTATCTAGGGCTTAATCGTGGTTAGGGACCTTCCACCTGGACCAAAGGGTTAGGTCTATAATTAGGAAGAGATTTATCACTTGGAATCCCTAGAGCTCATTGCAACTCTATTCGAGTGCGAGGTTTTGAGAGGTTATCTAATCTCTCCTCCGGGACATGTATAGAGTAGGCATAGTTGACCTTAGATTTGGGACTATGTATTTAAGGATTTCCATGACTCACCATTGCATTGATTAGGAAGCATAATAGAGGGTTCATGCACTTGAATGATTGTCCTAGGCGGAGCATTATCCGAGTACCCCATCTTTATCGATTGCCTTACCTCCTCCTTTACTCGTGCTCTCTTACTTGTTGTTTTTACTTTTGAGAATTGAATCATTGTCACACTTATCACTACTGATCTTTCACATAGCTAAGAAGCGGATTAAGTGTTTTTATTCCCTACTCCCTGTGGATTCGATACCCGCTCATCCGGGATTATTACTTCGACAAACTCGTGCACTTGCGGGATATACACAAGGGGATCTTGTCAATGTGCGTCATTATCGCGTCACATACCTGGTTGCCATCTTGAAATAAATGTTCCATGACCATCTTAAAATTTTGTTTTTGTCATCATCTTGAAATGAATGAGTCACCGCTGCCTGTGCCTTATCATTGTGTTGCATACTTTGCTGTTATATGAGATATACATCTCGTTATCACTTTGAAATTTGTTATTGCCTTTTGGACGGGAATTTTAATCATTAACTAACCCATTGTGCTGCTTTAGATCAAACGAAAGGTTGCTCCTGATATATATATATACGTACTTATATTGTCTCTCTTATGGTGGGTTATGCACTTTTGAATATATATATATATATATATATATATATATATATATGTATATTTTATACTTTCCAAACTGATAACAAATGTGCACATGCATGCATCTCGTTGCATGGTGATACAATCTTCTTATTTTGAAAGCTCCATTGTACCTCTTGTGTAGTGGGATCCACGGTTTATGTATTTTTTTTATTTTATTTTATTTTTATTGCATTTTTCATCTTATGCATGTGGGCATGCTTTTTCATTCATTTTTTCTATTATTTTTTTATTTATATATATATAAATATATTTTTTATTTTTTATCTCATGCATGTGGGTATGCTTTCTCAATTTTTTTATTTCATTATAATTTATTTTTTTATGCCCGTATGCATGCATGCTTCTCATTTTTTTTTAATTTTATTTTATTATGCACGTATGCATGCATCTAATGAATTTTTTTCTTCTTTTTTTATATATCATGCCCATATGCATGCATGACACATTTAATGTTTCTCATTCTTTTTTTCTCTCATCACACTTAATTATTTTTTTTATTTGTTTGCAAGCTGTTATTCTCAACAATTCCATAAGATACACGGTACCATTTCTCATCTTTTTATTTGTTTTTTTTATCGTTATTATTATTATTATTATTATTATTATTATTATTATTATTATTTTATTATTTTTTTATTCATGCTTTTGAGTTTATCTGCACTTTTTGCAAAATATAATTCAGCTTAGCTGCCATTTATCGGGTTTAAATGGATCTGAGCTAATCTTCAGTGTGACTGGGGCTTAAGCTCGAACGACATGGTTGCCGGCTCCCTCTCATCCACCTGTAGGAGATTAGGCGCCACAGTTTTTATCCAAGCTCGTATAGCAGTAAATGAATCATATTACTCATCATCATCACCATCATCATCATTAGCATCATCATCAGCATCATCATTAGCATCATCAGTATTATCATCATCATTAGCATCATCATCAGCATCATCAGTATTATCATTATCATCATCATCAGCTTCCCTTGCTTTAATTTTGACCCCTTTTTTTTCTTTATCACATCAACGCCAAATTAAGAGCAGGTGATTTCCTCAATATTACAACTTCCACGATTCCTTTTTTTATGCTTATCCAATTGGACATATGCTGATGTGGAGTATTTTTATTTAAAACAATCATTATTTTGTTTTGTAGTGGCTTTACCAAGCACCAAGAAGTTAATGTCCACAACCATAAGAATTAAGTACACATGGGCATGCATACGGTATTAATGGTACATGTGACGTGCTTTCCTATTCTCTCTGTTTAAACATCTTGGGTTTATCAGGCACTAAAATACCATTTCCTAGAAATCATTAATAGTCTCTCGAAGTGGACCTTGAGTAGCAATAAATTGTGAAACCTTGTCCATGGAAGTGGTCGTGATAAGGTTAGCATTGATATAGCTGGTCCCCAGAGATTTATTGTCCTTGGTTGAATTAAGGGCAACTCTAGTACTGTCAAATGGCAAGACATCTATATATCGGTTTTTCTTCAAATTAACTTCTTGAAAAGCAACACTGCACTTATTCAAGACCTCATCCTCTCTTGACTTCAAACTCCTGGGAGATCTTGGTAGGAAAACCTGAGCTTCTTCTTGAAGAAAGCTAGGGCTTTGGAGCAGTGCTTGATCTGATTGGGCATGAATCGGATCAAAGGGAGGAGGATCGGAGGATATATGAGAAGGATCAAAGGCATTAGAAGAGGAGGAGCCTGAAAGGAGAGTATAGAGTGATACAAGCCAGTACAATAATTCTTGGCGATCTCAGCACCAAGGCCCGAGAAACCAGAGACGAGGATATTAGATTTGATGAGTTTCCGTGTCATCTCCTTCCCTCCATTAAGCATAGCTTTGCCACCTATCTTGTCACAGTCCATGGGGCCTCCGTTCATCTTGTTCTTCTCAAATGGCGCTAAAGACGAAGAAAAAGCAGCGGCACGAGAGACTTCAATATTCTATTTTGAACACTATAACTAGTAGCAGCACTGGCATCAACAATGAACGCAACAACGTTGACAGCATGACAACAACAAGCAGCAGCATCAATGATAAGCAGCAATGAAAGAGGCGACAGTGTCGGTGACGGCAACAGCATCAAACATGATTGGCGGCATTATCTCAACCACTCAACCATGACAACGGCTTCAATGAACAACACGGCAAGCAGTAGCAGCATCAGCAACGGTGTCAAGCGGCGACAGCGATGCCAACCAAAGCATCAGGTATGATTGGTGGCATTATCTCAGCCACTCAACCATGACGACGACTTCAACAATGAACAAGGCAAGCAGCAATAGCAGCAGCAATAGCGATGGCGATAGCGGCAGGCAACGCAACGGTGACAAGCATTGGCGACAGCATCTGTTCTCTGCAGGTCCTTCCTTCTTCTTTTCCTTCTACTTTGGCTCTATGGTGATGGTTTGAAGTAGCAGCTAGCGATGACGACAGTGGCAGTAACGCCGATGGTGGCAACGGTGACCAGGGCAAGAGTCTTGGCAACCACAGCGATCTCTTCTTTTTTATTATTTATATATATATATATATATATATTGGTAGAGAGAAATAAGAATGTTCTTTTTTTTTCTTTTTTCCCACTGATTTTTTCTTCTTTTTTTTCTACTTCATATCTTCCTTTTTTTCTTTTTTTTCTTTCTCTGGCCGGTCCTTCCCCCGCTTCCTCTTTTCTCAAGGTTTATGTGGTAGCTCCCATATTTTCTCAACGGCGGCATGGCAACAATGATGGTGAGCAGCAACGAGGCAATAAACTTCAACAATGACGCTGTTAGCAGCAATAGCAGCAACAGCAACAGCAATAGTGTCAGGAACAACAGCAAGTAATCGAAGCAGCTACAGCAAACATAATCGAAAGCCTCAAACATGATTGGCGACATTATCTCAGCCACTCAACCATGACAGTGGCAACGGTGACAGTAATGAGAATTTTGTATATACGTATCTATATGTGAATATGGGGGGAGGGAGATAGATCGGCATCTTCTCCTTCATCTTTTTCCCTTCTTCTTTTTTTGGAATTTTTTCTTTTTCTGTTTTTCAATTCTCCCCTGATTTTTTTCTTTTTTTTTCTTCTTCAATTCATTCGTTTTTTTCAATCTCCTCTTTCTTTTCTTTCTCTTCTTCTTTGTTTAATTCCTCTCCTTTTTAAAAGCTATGACCGCTCGTATCATCATCTCAACTTCTCCCTGAGAATCACAACCCTCCTTGGACCAAGTCAGAAGAAGAAGATAAGACCTAATTTAAAATTTAAAATTTCCAAATTTAATTAATAAAAATTTCAAGAGAGGATAAAAGCAAAATTTTAAAATTTTAATTAAGTTTCCGAATTTTAACTGAATTAATAAAATTTAATTTTCCTCGGGATATGTGTTTGGGTGCCGAGGGATTTGCACTTTCTCAGGTTGCCTCGAGATTTGTTCTCAAGCTATATGAAATTTAAGATTGCCTCGGGATGCGTATTTGAGCTAGCCTAAGATTTGAGACTGCCTTGAGATCTGTGTTCTCAAGGGCAATCTTATAATTTGCATCTTGCCTCGAGATAAGTTCTCACGGGCGATTTTTTTGTAATTTGCATTTTGCCTCGAGATATGATCTCAGGGGTAATTTTGTAATTTATATTTTGTCTCAAGGCATGATCTCAGGGGAAACTTTGTAATTTGCATTTTTTTTATTTGCTTCGGGATTTGCATTCTAGACAAAGACAGGCAAATAATTTAATTTAAAGAGAGAATCCAAAATCGATTAAGATTAGGGCATTCCAACTTTAATTCCACAGACATCCATGATTTAAATTTTAATTATCTTAAGATTTGGGTTATATTAGGACATATGTTACATTATCTATATATAAACACCATCCTATAAGGAGCCTTTGATATGTGGTTCGTTCCCGGAACCAAATCAATAGCAAATTCGACTTCTCTGTCAGGAGGTAAGACAGGAAGATCTTCTTGGAAAACATCAGAAAACTCCCTCACCACCGGAATATCCTCTAACATTGGTCCTTCTGATCTGTCTTCCACCACTATTGCAAGAAATCACGGTGCACCCACCCAAAAGTAATTTCCGAGCTTGTAAGGTGGAAATTACACGAGGCGGTGATGCAGAGTCACTCCTATGAAAGGTGAACTCTGCTTCTCCAGGTATTTTAAAAACTACTCTTTTTGCATAACAATCGACTATGGCATGGAATTTAGACAAAAAGTCCATTCCTAAGATAACATCATAGTCAGTCATGCTTATAACATGCAAGCGAGCTAGCAACTCATGACCGGCAACAATAATGGGCAATTTTCACATGCTCTATTAAGCACAACATCAACTCCCAAAGGGGTGGCAACACACAAATCATAATCCACAGCTATAACAGGCAAGGTATGCTTATGAATAAATGCAGATGAGATAAACGAATATGTAGCTCCAGAATCAAATAATATGCAAGCATATGCAGAGTAAACTGCTAATGTACCTGACAGCACTACATTAGAGGCGTGTGCATCCTCCTGAATCATTGCATAAACACGCCCCTAGGTCTTCGGCTTTCCTATCTTCTATTGAGTTGAGGAAGTTGGCTGCTCATTGGCTACCTCTTTCCTGGCACGCTGACTTGAAGATGCTTGAGGCTTAGGCGCTGACAACAGCCTCAAATCCTGCACACTAGATATCCTCTGTGGCCCAGAAAACTGCTGTGGATACCAAGCAATACGATGCTCTAAACTGCCACACTTGAAACAAGCCCCAGTATTACGTCTACAATCTGCAGTCGCATGTGAACCTCCACAAGTAGCACACCTCTGTCCAGAATGAGGCAGAACTGGTGCAAACCCATGAGACCACTGTGCTGGTGGCCTATTTACAATTTGAGATTCAACTTGTCTTGCCTCCAATCTTGGCTTTCCTCCATTTCTTGACTGATAGTTCCTCTGACTGTCAAAGCTTCTATCTCTCTTTTACTGAAATCATCTATTTTGATCTTTAGTATCACTCGAGACAATGTCCAAAGGCTTGGCACGACTCACAACCTCTACATAAATAGTCAGGTGCAATGCAGCCAACCCCCTACAAATGTGTTCTTGCAATCCTCCCACAAAACATCTGGCCCTGCTTTGATCATTGTCCACTAGCTTCAGAGCATATCTGGAAAGTCTGTCAAATTCCATCTCATACTCATCCACTGTCATACTTCCCTAAGTAAGATTAATGAACTTCTTCTCAAACTGAACCATCTTGTCCCTTATGAAGTATTTGCAGAAAAGAGCTTCTCTCAATTGCAACCAAGAACCAAACTGCTGCCCCTGACGAGTTTAAAGCTCCCCTTGATACCAATGATTTGTAGAACCTTAGAGCATGTATACACCAAACCTCAGTTTCTCTTCTTAAGTACACTTCATCACAACAAAAGCCTTCTCCATTTCTTCCACCCAAACTTCCATGATGGTGGTGGACTAGATCTTTTGAATTCCATGATGGTCTTCTCCTTAGGCTTTTGAGGAAAAGGCGGAGGAGGAGGCGGTAGTGGTGGTGGTGGCACTGATGCCTGTCGCTGTCTCTGATCACACACCAACCCTACTACCTCTCGAACCAGATCCATCAAAGTGTCCTGGTTATCATCCCTATTAGTCCCTTCTTCAGCAGGAATTTCATGGTTATCAATCCTATTATCCCCTTCCTCAGCGGGAATTCCACCTGCAGTAGAGGACTCTCCCATCAAATCATCAACACCTCTACTAGTAGCTCTAAGGAAGGTATTCTGGAAGGTAAACCCAAATACAATCAGGCAAACACAAATAAAAGATCCTATCAGATTAACTGGCACCTAAGGATACCAAACTAAACATGAGTCAGATTACCCTAACATACTAAATTAGAAGATTCTGCTTGGAAACTAAGATCATAGTTAACTGTAATCGACAATGCTCTGATATTACTTAGATTTGTCACGCCCCAAAACTGAAGCGTTGACAAACGGCCGCATACCTACAAGGTCGTGACCAAGTAGGCACGCAAGGCCTCAATACCTGTCTCACACTAGATAAAAACAACCTTTAACAAGACATTAACTTTCGAAAGCAACAGAGAGGCACAATGCTCGAAATACAATGAACACAAATAACAAGTGTCTTACATGACATTTAAACATAAGGCAAGAAGTTCTAAGTCCACAATAAAGGAAGTTTATTAACTTGATAAAGAACTAGATGGCGACTTGCTCAATGACCTAGTTAAGCTGTCCACCCCTTAACCCTACTCCTGATCAGAAAGGGAATGAGAGCAACTTAATGAGCTTGGGAGCCCAGTAAGCAACCACTAAAAATATCGGGATCGCAAAAAAATTCAATAATTTCTAAAAACATACAAAATGTAACATAATGGAATAAATATCAAAATGAAATCCAGAGATTAGAAATAATTCAATACAGATTTAGTTTACCAAAATAACGAGCATATAAGTCCCCCAAACAACTAATGGCAAAACAAAACTTCAGAACTCATTTATTTAAACTCGATGACCCGAGTCAGATTTCAGAACTCATAGGTTTACCCTAGGTGACCCAAGCCAGAATATCAGAAGCCGTTATTCATCATCGACGGAACGGTGCGAAACTATAGTTTCTATGTCAGAAGTACGTGTCGACACGGTCAATGTTTAACCCCTAGTGATATGGTTATTGCAAAGTTAATTTGGGGACTATAGGTTACTATATCAAAATATGTCATGTCCAATATCATTGTCAATGCAGAAATAGGGCAATTTGGTGATCCCATTTTTCTAATGAAAATAATTCCAATTATTTCGAAACAAGATATTTCTAGTATGTGATGAGAATAATTAGAGTTTAATCAAGTATGTGACAATAATAATTAAAATATAAGTAATCCATACTAAATACATAATTTAGTTATAAATCATGATTTCTGCAAACATTGAATGATTAAATAACAATTGCTTCTAGAAGATCCAAGTAAAACAATTCAGGAATATAATATAAAAAAAAATAATACAGTGGCTGTCAAGTAATTCCGAAAATCCATAATGTTTAAAGTATTTGAATCACTAAATAAACAGTTAAATATTTAGAACTCTATAAGCTTTGAAATATAGATAATTACTGTATCTTAAAACCCATAATATTTAAATATAATGCCATTAATGGTTTTACAATAAAACCCAAAGCAATTAAACAATTATGTAGATGATTTACGGAAATCAGAAATTTGCATATACATATATATACATATTTATATGTGGTGTACTTACCTGGAAAAATCCCCAAGCTATATAATCCACTCGGACACTAAAATCAGAATTCGAGAGAAGGCCCTAAACATAAATATTACACTTTGGCTTAGATTCCAAAGTTAAATTAAAACAATAACCATTGACCAAACCAAGTTGGCCACTTAGACATTGAGTCAAACACACACCATGTACTTAGTCCTTAATCAACCAAACATAAATAAACAAATTAAAAACAACACAACAAAGAGTTATGGTCTTTAATTGTAAGAGGAAAACAAACAATGATGCCTTGCCAAACTAAACCAAAATAAATTATGCACAATCAGTTACCCTATTTTCCAAGAGCACTTGCTAGCTTCAATCCATAACATTCCCATTAGTTAATGCATACTCCTAGAATGCACAGAAATTGAATGAAACTATTTACCAGCATTACAACATAAGAGCAAAAATTTAGCAACCCATTATATCAACAAACTAACCTAAGCTTACCAGAAAAAAATAACAAATATTACTGTTTCCTTATGAAGCTTAAGCAAATACAATATCTAAAAAAAAATAATTAATTATAATACTCATATATCTAAGTGGACTATAGAACCTGGGTTCCATCCATCAAAATTGAATAGCATCTGCAAATTCTAAATTACTAATAAACAAAAGCAAAACTATGCTTTCTTATAAAAAGAAATACAATTTATTAATATATTAAGAACTTGACTTTGCATGAACACAACCATCCAATCCAATAAATTTAATATATATATTTATATACATTTATTAATTTTGTGAGTGCTAAAGTGGACGCCATCACCACTTAATCCCACATTAATTTAAAATAAATAATAATAATAATTTATTTTTTTTTCAAATTAAGAATAATGTTTTTAACACATAGAGAACTTGACCATGAACAAAGGCAACAACAATTTTGCAAATCAATATAGAAAATTTATTGTTCAATGGCCAGTTCCAAACCAATGCAACGCCCAAATTAAAATTGAATTATTATTACAAATATATAGCAAATAATGTTGATCATTCAAATTTAGTAGCATAAAGTTTAATTCAAGATATAATAATTTTATTAAATGTTTAGTTTTATAATATTGGAAGGACTTTGAGGAAATATAATTAAAGAAATTTTAAAATCCATAATTACAAACATTCAAACTATATTAATAAATTTAAAATTTACTGGATAAGAGTGTTGAATATCTTAAAAAACAAATAAATTTAAAGATAAAAAAAAACCAATTAAGCCCCTTTTGAGGTGAGGTGATGGTATATTGCTTTGCATGATCAACCATGCTTTTCACCTTTTTTTTCATTGTCACTTCAAACATATCTTAAAAACATTTCTTAGGTGATAGAGCTCCCACGAAGATCCTCCACAAAAAAAAAATTGAAAAGCAAGTAAATGGCAAAAAATATTAACGGACAAGTGATTCCCAAAATAATAATTATTTTTATATTGGATCACAAATCAATATGGATCACAAGGGGCTAGCCCCTGATATTAATTATTGTAGACAATGTCATAGGAATCTCTGATTAAGAACAAGTGTGAATGAGAATTAACAGATACAAGAGAAATTAATTTCATTAATTTCAAAAGGAAAGAAGGAAAATTACATAAACATATAATTTTCATCAAGAATACAAGGATTAGAAAACTCGCACACTCGTAATCCCACTTTCTTCCTAATCTTCCTCTAGCCTCACATAATTTGAGTCTACTTTGACTTTGTTTAATCCAAACTTTTTCACTGAAACCGTGTTAAGAGCATCTTCTTTGACTTTGCTGACTATGGTCTTTGATTGTATCTTGAATATCATTTAGATCTCAAATTGTGATTTCTCTATGCTTGTGAATTATGAACTTGATTTCAATTAGGCTCTCGAAATAAACTCTTAAACTCTTTGACTTTTGATGTCTTGAGATTTTTGAGCTTTATTTCTAATCATTTAAACTTTTCAAGCCTCCACTCTCCTATGCTTTTGAGCCTTGGCTTGTGTATCTCCAAGTCATGACCGCTCATATGATTGGGTTACTAACTTTATCACTTCAACTATTTACTTTTGAAACATATTGTGGACTTTGCATTTCTTTTGGTAGGGCTTTAAAGACTTCAGTGTCTTACACTTGGGAATTCTCTTTCTCCATCATTGTCAAAAAAAAAAAATGTTAAAAGTATTTGGTCCTCACTTAGAGAACCTTTTTTTAGTTGAGAATATTTTTTTAATCAATTTGAGATAACTCTCTTTTTACATGAGTGCTGAGACCCTTGTGTGAGCATCAAGAGGCATGTGGTAAGATTCTCATTGAGAGCACCTATGCATTGTACCTCACAGAGAGCCTTTGTCTTTAACATGAGTCTTGAGATTCTTCTGCGAGCATCCAGAGGAATGAGGTCATACTCTTATTGAGATTTCCCATGCATTGTACCTCACAGGGAGTCTTTATCTTTGGCATGAGTCTTGAGACCCCATCTGTGAGCATCAAGAGGCATGTGGTGAGACCCTCATTGAGAGTTCCCATGCATAGTGCCTCATAGGGAGTCTTTTTCTTGAACATGAGTTTTGAGACCAATCTGAGAGCATTAAGAGGCATGAGGAGACTCTCATTGGGTTCCTATGCATTATACTTCATAGGGATTCTTAATCTTTGGCATGAGTTTGAGACCCTTATGTGAGTATTAAGAGGCATGAGGAGTAGAGATGTCAACGGGGTGGGGATTTACCGGGGGATACATTCCCCGGCCCAGACCCCGAAATCATACTCCCATCCCTGAACCCGAATACGGTGAATTTTTTCCCGTCCACGTCCCCGCAGGAATTTTTCGGGTTCGGGGATTCCCCGGGCCCAATTACACTACAACAAAATAGGATTTTTGTGACGTTTGATATATGTCGTAAAATAACAAAAAATCATCAGAATAACTCTATACCGACTTTTGTAACAAATGTAGATTATATGTCACAATTGCCATAGTCGGTATACTTTGTTGTGACATTTCCAAGAAACTTCGGTACCTATATATTCCAACATTTATTGTGATATTTTCCCAACATTTATAAATAGTCTCAATATGGATTGTATTCCAACATTTTTATATGGCATAAGCAACACTTTTTTTTTTTTAATTTTTTTACAACATTTGTAGATGTCGCCACAAGTTTTTATCACATTAATTTTGAAATATTGCAATATTTATAATTGTTGTTATAGAGGTTATATAATAACATTTGTTAAATGTCTCTTAAATTACTTATATCGACTTTTTGTAAACATTGGTTTAATAAAATATCAATTATATGAATACCAATTTAAGTCGATATTTGTAAATGTTAGTAAAAGTTATTAATCTTATCTAAAGTGTCATTTATAAATGTTGGTATAAGGATATTGTATAATTTTTCACAATATTAATTTAAACAATATTTATATATGATTTACTTAAATAAAATATGAGATATAATTTAAATTCTATAAAATTAATTTGTATAATTTAACAAAATATTAATAAAAACTATTCATCAAAAATTAAAAAAATCAAACGTAGCATTAAAACACTAATTAAATTATGTCAACATTATCTACAAATATTTAAAAAATAACTTTCAAACATTATAATAAAGCTAAGGCTTCAGTCCGTATAATTGCATGCCTTTAAATTTGTTATGATGATCTCTTATCTGCAAAATAAAATATATAAATATGTTAGTATCTATCTAAATCAATTAATAAAGAAAAAAAGATAAATAAATAATATAATTTATAATTTTAAAAATTTAAATATAATTAAAACAATGTCAAAATGATCTAGAAATCTTTTAAAAAATAACTTTTATAATATAGCTAAGGTTTCAATCCGTAGAATTGAGTTTAAATTTATCATAGTGATCTCTTATCTACAAAATAAAATAAACAAATACGTCAGGTCTATCTAAATCAATTAAAAAAGAAAAAAAGAAAAAAAAATAGTACAATTTATAATTTTAATAATTTAAAAATATAATAAGATGATATTATAAAAATTGTACCAGATCATTATTACTAAAATGAAATTGAGTGGCTAATTGAGAACGAGGACTACTTGTAGCATCTCCCGCCTACAAAACTTTTTACATTTAATAAGATAAAGGTAATATAACAATAAAAGTTAAATTAAAAGTAGACATATATGATATATTAGAATCAATGATACAAATTTGAAATACAAATAAAAAATAAAACCATGGGGAGCATATATAATTTGCATAAAAAAGAATACAAATAAGCTTTTTTTATATTGAAGGAGAATATATAATTTATCTCAGTTTATGTATGTGTGTGTCATAACCATAATTAGAACCTTTAAATAATTTAACTTGGAATAAAAGGATGAAATATAAAACTTCAACAAAGCTATGTGTGAGCCATAATTGTAACAAGAACACTATAAAAAATAAAAATTATATAAGGGACAAATTGTAAAACTTCACCAAAACTACATGTGTGCCCTTGTAAGTATAGTAAGAGCCCTATAAAAAATTAAAAAAAAGGGGACAAATTGTAAAATTTCAACAAAATTAGGATTAAATAAAATAAACTAAATGGCAATTTCAAGGATTGAAGCCTCGCATCCATGTCATGACCACCCCATCATCACTGTCAGCAAGGAAAAAAACCAAAACATATTTTAATTTTCAACAAAAAAGGGATGTTTTGGAGATCTCATCCCAATTAAATTCAATCTTCTTCTTTTTTTTTCTTTTAAAAAATATTCTCAAACCCTAGAATTAGATTAATTAATTTATCATACTTGTTTTCATAACAAAAACTAATTAAAAACTTAATCATCTATCAATCATTTACCATAATGAATAACAAGTTAAATATTTAAATAATATTGCAAGAAAAAACAATGCTAAAAAATATTATGAAATAAAGGAAAATAGAGATACTTACGTTATCTCCTGACAAAAACTTTATTTTTGGCCTTTTGAACTATCAGGGGGCTTTCCTTGTCTTATATATAGATCATGAATCTATAAGCTGCGTAGGTTTTGGCGTTCATAAAAAAAAAACTGCTGCCTAATTTTTGGCACTCTTGAAAATTAAAATATTGATGCTTTTATTTTCCCTTAAATACCACTTTTTTCAATTTTAAATTATCGTTCATATTTTTTGAATATAGATAGACACATATCCTAACTTAAAATGGTGTTTTCAAATATATCATTATAAATTGATGCAATTAAAGTCATATTGGATTATGACATTTGTTACATAGGTCATAACAAGCGTCTTAACAAATAATATTATACTGACATTTCTTTCAATGTTGCTAAAATCTTCAAAAATATCGTAAAATAAAAACCTTTTGTGACTATAAGTAGAAATGTCATTATAAATGTAGGAATAAATAAAAGCATACCAACACTTATCACAATTATCGCTTAAAAGTCATTTTATTGGTTTGCCGTGACATTTGACAAAAATGTTGTTTTAAAAATGTCGAAATAAGTGTTTTTTGTTGTAGTGTTAAAAAACTAATTTTATTTAAAATAAAATTTATAAAAATATTTTCTAAAAATATCATAAAAATTTTTAATAATTGAGAAACTCATTTACAAATACGACCAAACACAAAATACCTACACAATTACCAATAAATTATTTGCAAAAATACAATATAGTTGATATAAGTTTAGAATTTTATTTAATTTTTATACTAATGTTCATTTAATTGTTAATAATTTTCTAAATAAATAAATAAATATATGGTTTTTTTCCCAATTTATATATATATATAAATATAATATTTATAATATATATATATATATATTATTTAAATTAAATATTTAATGTTTCAAGGCCGGGGCGGGCCAGGGAGGATATTCCCCGGCCCCGGCCCAGACTCTGAAGGGGAATTTTTTTTCAGCCCTGGCCCCAGCCCCAACCCCCGAAAAAATTCTCCGACCTCGGCCCCAACGGGGCGGGGAATCGGGTTCCCCGTCGGCATAGGGGCTAAATTGACATCCCTAATGAGGAGACTCTTATTTAAAGTTCCCATGCATTGTACCTCATGGAGTCTTATATAGTATTTGGATTCAAAAGTAAAAGGGAAAGTAAGGGGAGGGAAGGGGAGAAAAAGTAAGGGAAGGGAAAGGAAGGGTTCAACCCTTGTTTGGATTGACAAAGTTTATAGGGGGAAAGGAAAGAATGGGTTTTCTGATAAACCTTGTTTGGTTAACAAAGGGAAAGGAAAGGAAGGGATATATAATAATATGATTTATCAATTATACCCTTATTATTAAATAAAAAATTATTTATTTCTATTTAAACACATGCATTATAAATATCTCAAATAAATTCACACTTTAAGCATAGTTTTTTCAATAAATACTAAAATATTACATTATCATTATTATTCTTATTTTTATTTTTATTTTTACACTTTAATTTTGCTTCTTCTCAAATACCACAATTTATTTTTTCTTTGGAAGTATATCATACATTATGTAAAGATCAATTTCTCCTACAGCTCTATTGGATCATCACAAGATCACTTTATCATATTGTTATTAAATCTATTCTAATATTTTATATCATAGCATAATAATTTTGTTGAATTAGATAATTATTAGTTTTTTTCTCACTCGAAGAAAATTTTAATTTTATTTATATTTTGAATAAAATTTGGATATCAAAGAATTTAATTGAGATAAATTCTTTTAAGGATGAATTGACAAATCGGGGGTCGGGGGATGGCCAGAAAAAGTGTGGTTTCGGAGGGTTTTAGATAGCCAGAGTTAACCCTTCTTTTCCCTTAGGGCATGTTCATTTGGGCTGAAGTGCTTGGGAAGTGGGGGAAGTGAAATGATTTCCCCCACTTCATGTGTTTATTTATCCTGAAGTGGGGGAAGTGCCCCCCACTTACCACTAGGAAATGAAAATATAACTAGTCCCACTTCAGTGATTTTTACACTGAAGTGGGTGAAGTGGACTAAATATAAAAGGATGACTTCCACCACTTCCCTCATCCATGTGGAAGTCACAAAATTTCTAACCTAGATCTGGTGAAACAACGCCTCTTAAGACAACGCCTTCCTCATCTCGATCAGGCGGTGCTACTGCTTCTGCTCTTGTCCCACTTCTCTCGTAGCCGGTACTATGACTTCAAATTGATCGGGCGGTGAGTTTTCGGTTGTTTTCATTCTTGATTTGGGAATATGTTCTGCTACTCTGGTGATGATGCTGATGATGATTCTGACGATGATGTTGTTGTTGCTGATGATGCTGCTGCTGATGATGATGATGATGTTGATGATGATGCTGTTGCTGATGGTGATAATGAAAACTATAATGATGATGATGATGTTGTTATTGAATTCTAGGTTAGAATTTCAGTGGGATCTAGTTGTGGAAGGAAGTCTGAAGCTTTTGTTATAATTTCTGGTAATTTTCCTCATCTTATTGTTACCATGCTCTTTAAGAATTTGCTAGGTTGTTATCCTCAAAATAATTTCATTAAAGTTTGAATTATCTTGCAAAAGGATGAAATTTATGTGAAATTTTTAAAGATTGTTTGATGATAATTGTTTGCTTGTCCATATTGAAGAATGATTAGCAAAGATTATTGACATATAAGTTGTAAGTTGAGATCTTCCAGAGTGGACATTTGTATGCTTCTCTTGTAAGAAAATGAGAAACTTGTAATGTTTGCAGATATGTTGTTTTTTTTTAATATGTTGATATAATATATGTTGTTTTTTTTTGTAATATATATACATATATGGTCCAAAACATGCTCAGGTGAAAAGAAACCATGATATATATTTAAAAAAAAATTAAACATAATTAATTTTGTCAATTTCATGTGGAGTGTGGATAAACACCTATTTGAGATCTCATTTTGTAAACTGTTGTGATTTCCTCATTATTATCATTATTATATTTTTAAAAAGAAAAGTCAGATTTTTTGATAAATATTGATGATGATTAACATGACAATCAAAGCATAATAAAAAATTAGAATTTCATGGATTATAACTTCTAGCGTATCATGAAGTGGCAGTATTAATTAATTGGATAATGCTTTGACAATCAAAGCCACATTCTTGATTGCATTATCACCACTTACAATTCAATACAAAAAGTTTTGCTGAGTTAGTGGATAAAACACTATAACCATAAAGATAGGAATCATATAACGAACCCTTTTTTTTAGTTTGTAAAACAAGGTTTTTTTTTTCTCAGGTTATGTGCAACATTGTAGTGGAGTAGCATAATAACACCACTCCATTGGACTAAATTTGTTTTTAAGAGAATAATGTATCCAATTGCTGGTAGTTTCTATATATTATATTTTTAAGAGTATTTTATTTGAAATGTTTGTAATATTGATGATAGACATGATGGTGTTATAAGAATACAATATTAAGTTATGATATTCTATGTTCATAAACCCTTTTTCCACTCTCACATAGGAATTCAATAGCTAATGATAATTTGGATGAACTCATTTTCATCGACGCATCCGTGCTTGCAACTATAGCCGTTATTTTAGTCATGATGTCTAACCGTGCAAGGCGACAAGCACTTCCTCGAGAGCCGTACTTGGTTAGAAATTCTCGAAGGAATGCACATATGGCTCATATATTAGATGGAGGGGTCCATAACTGTGTTGAATATTTACGAATGACCAAAGAAACTTTCCTTAGACTATGTGCTATGTTACAGGAACGTGGTCATTTGACGGATACGATTCACGTTGGAGTGGAGGAACAAGTGGCGGTTTTCCTCCACATAGTTGGCCATCATACAAAAAATCGGGCAATGAAAATTGACTTTGTTAGGTCGGGTGCAACAGTGAGCTGACATTTTAATGATGTTCTCCGAGCTATTTGTTCTATTAGAAGTATGTTTGTCAAATAACCAGATGCATCAATACACCCGATGTAGAACTCAACCCAAACTACTATCCTTTTTTCAAGGTATCACATATTCTTTTTTATTTTCATACCTTGTTAAAATTATGACATGGTTTGAAAACATCTAATAAAATTTATAATTCCAGGATTGTATTGGGTTCATTGATGGTACTCATATTGATGCAAGAGTTAGTGCAAATCTAGTTGGTAAATTTCGAGGATGCAAGGGAATCACACAAAATGTACTTGCCGCATGCGATTTTGACTTAAAATTTACATAAGTAGTCGCAGGTTGGGAAGGTTCAGCAAATGACTATCTAGTCCTTAAAGATGCATTGTCAAAACCACCGCCTTATGGTTTGCATATTCCTCAAGGTTTAATAATATAATAAATTTATATATTTTATTATTAATTATACAAACTTGTAAGAAATATGTTGAAAGTTTTGTCTTCATTTTATTATAGGAAAATACTATCTTGTCGATGCTGGGTACACAACAACATATGGATTGATAAGTCCTTATAGGAAAGTTAGATATCATCTAAAGGAGCACGTGGGTCGTAGACCGCAAAATGCAAAGGAGTTGTTTAATCTTCGTCATTCTCAACTTAGATCCATAATCGAAAGAGCATTTGGGATTCTAAAAAATCGGTTTAGGATTTTGGACACAAAATCATTCTACCCTTTTACAACACAAGTGGATATTGTCCTTGCTTGTTGTGTGTTGCACAATTTTATAAAAGAAGTAGACCCTAGTGACATATTGCTGCATGCAGATGTTCCAATTGTGGAGGAAGTGTCTACACATGAAAGACCTATCACATATGGTGAGAGACGAGAGGCACAAGTGCAATGGTGAGGGCATAATTTAGAATAATATTGTGTTTGTGTTTTTGGATATGTTTTGTTTTGACATTGAGGTTTTGGGTTAAAATGGATGTAGTTTTAAATTATGGCTATAAAAGAAAAACTATGTCTGTAATGCCATTTATTATGTTATGTATTCTTTTTGTGATTTCAATGGCATGTATGCTTGAATGATTGATTTATATAAAATATAATGTTCCAAATTTTGTTCATTTGATGGATATAAATAAAAATATGATTATTTCATTTTCATACTCCTAATGATTGACTAATGCTATCACTTTTTCAAATGAAATAACTCATGTTTTACATTTTATTTTGTATCTTTGTGTTGGTATTATATAAGATGTCAAGTTCACGCAACATTGTTGATGGGGCACCAAGTGAAAAGCGAAATAGAACACCAAATAAAAGATGGACAAAAGAAATGGACAATGTATTAATACCATTGCTTGCGGACATGGCAAAGGGTGGTTTGAAGGTGGATAAGTCATTCAAACGTCAAGTATTTATTCAAGCCGCGAATGTTGTCAATAATAGATTCCCTAATGCTTGCATGGATGCAGATAATGTGGAGAACCACATGCGCACCTTGAAGCAAAAATACCAAGACATCAAAAAATTAATGAATCTTAGTGGTGTTGGGTGGAATGACTCGGAAAAAATGCTAGTGCTCGAGGATAAGACGTACCATACATATGTGGAGGTACTTGAATGAATTTAATTTATTTCAAATCTTTGTTTTTTGTAATTCATACATATAACATATGTTTGATGACTTTGATTTAATTTAATTTTTTTCAAAGGGACATCCAAAAGCCAAAGATTACTTGAACAAGCCCATACCTTTATTTGAGGAGTTACGTTTGGTTGCTGGAGATGACCATGCCACCGGTGATTATGCACGTTCAATCTATGATCAATTTGGTGGTACAATCCATGCAAATGACCATGACACAATCCTTGATAATGTTCTTGCACCTAATGACCCAATAGATTGTGAAGCTTTTGAGGCAAATAGTCGAAGACATGAAGTATTAAGGTCAAATACAAGTAAGACAACTGCTAGGTCTACTCGCACAACAAGGACCATGGGTGAAAATGGTGGAATGGAGATTGTTAGAGATAAATTGGGTCAATTGGCAACATCAATTGACCGAGCAAAAAAAAAAAAACATGGAAGGAAAAACTATCAGATGCTCTATGGGACATGGAAGGTTACGACGATAAGGACATGGGAATGGTATTTGACAGATTAATGACTAACAAAGCACAAGCTGAATTATTCTACTTAAGGAAGCCATCTCTCAGAAAAATATGATTGGATGAATATATTGAATCTATAAAGAATTCTAACCGTTGATGTTAACATTAAAGGTAAGGATTGCATATTCATTATTTAATACAAACTGAATACTAAGGTGGATTTAATATGATTGTTTGTTTTCCAGGATGCAAACCTTGGATGGTTTTCCTTGTGATGCGAAACTTGGAACATATAAATGGTGTTTGTTGTATCCTAGGATGATTTTGTGGTGTGTTTCTTATAACTGTTGTTTGTCATGAAAACCTTAGAACATTGTATGGTGTTTCTTATATTTGTGATGCAAACCTTGGATGGTGTTTCTTGTGATGCAAAACTTGGAACATATAAATGGTGTTTGTTGTATCCTTGGATGATTTTGTAGTGTATTTCTTATAACTGTTGGTTGTCATGAAAACCTTTGAACATTGTATGGTTTTTCTTATATTTGTGATGCAAACCTTGAATGGTGTTTCTTGTTTTCTTGGATGATTTTCTGATTCAAACCTTGAAACATTGTATTGGTGCTTGTAATGAACACCTTGTAATGCAAAACTTTGAATGGTGTTTCTCTATGTAAATTTACCCATGAAACTTGAAACATTGCATTGGTACTTGTAATGAACACCTTGTGCTAATTGAATGAATTCATAATGAAAACCTTGTATTTCTATTGATTTTATGATGCAAACCTTGTGTCAATGTTTCTATATTTGCACTTATAGATTTACATATTTTTTTTAGCCATGCATGATTTGCACTTATATATTTGCAAACCTTGTGTCAATGTTTCTATATTTGCATGATTTGCACTTATATAAAAGCATAAAAATAAAACTCCATTTCATTCTCATTTTTTTAATTTGTAAAAAATTGTTTAATATCTATTTTCTTGAATTATGTATATAATAATATTTATCAAAATAATAACAACAATATTATATTATTTTATTGGTATTATTATTTTTGTATTTTACATATCATTATAAAGTATTTAAAATTATATTAATTAAAATATTAATTATTTGTTACAAATATTTATCATTATAATTTACTCCATTGACTTCCCTTGACTTCCCTCACTTTCGTAGAAAGAAACATGTTACGGAAGTCAATCCTGAAGTGATCCCACTTTCATACAAATGAACATGGGAAGTGAAAAAAGTGGCACTTCAGGAAAGTGTCACTTCAGCCCAAATGAACACATGCATAACCAGAAGTGACACCACTTCATCCACTTCATGGAAGTGCCACTTCCTCCACTTCTTGACTTCCATTGACTTCGTCCCAAATGAACATGCCCTTAGTGATATTAAAAATATCTATCCAAACGAGGGAAGGACCGACTGTGACCGTCCAAAACCCTCGCTTTACTTTACTTTCCCTCGCCAACCCTCAATCCAAACATAGCAATAGTCTTGACCAATCCCTCTAAGTGACGAGGCCATCTCAAAATAGAGAAATCTATCAAGTGTTAGACTTCATAGTGGGCTACATAAGAGGCTCGACAAATTTACCAAAATACCCCTCTTTTTTTTCATATTATACCTAAATCTTCTCCTTCCATATATTTTCCTCAAACCCGTTAGTTTTCCAGTTTTTCTCATTTCTTTTATTTCCCACAATTTTACAAATAAACCCAATTTTTTTTCCACATTTTCTATATGTTTCTTGCCATTTTGCAAATAGGCCCTAGAGGTTTTTACTTTTCATATTTTCCACTAATTTTGTGAACCACTAAATACAATCTCACTTTTCATGATTTTCCTTAAATTTTGCAACAAAACCCAAAATTTTTATGCTTTTTACATTTTATAAGGATTTTGCCAATAAACCCGGAATTTTATTTATTATATTTTTTCATTTGGTGAATTTTACAAATAGCCCCTCAAACCTTCATTTTCACAATTAATTCTTTCATGCAAACCTCTAAACATTGCCTTTAACCCTCTATTTTATTTATTTATTTTTAATTAATTTGCCAATAATCTTTGCTAACCTAATGCTATGTTTGGATTGAGGGCCAGCGAAGGAAAGTAAAGTAAAACGAGGGTTTTGGAGGGTCACAGTCGGCCCTTCCCTCATTTGGATAGATATTTTTAATTTCACGAACGGAAAAGGAAGGGTTAACTTTGGCCCTCAGAAACCCTCCGAAACCCCACTTTTTCTACCCCCTGATTTGGGGTACCGAGGGAGGGAGAACCTCCTAAAAACTTTTAGTTTTTATTTTTTTAAAACCTTAATACCCTTCATTTTTTTAAATTAATTACATAATGCCACTTCATAAGTTTCTTCTTTTACTTTTTTCAATCTAATTTTATTTTAATCAAGCATTCACATGACACTCATCACAGATCCTTATTTTTATGCATTTTTTTATTTACTTATTTTTTATTTGTTTGTTTATATTGTGTTTTTTATTTGTCAATTCATTCTTAGGAGAATTTATTTCAATAGAATTCTTTAATATCCAAATTTTATTCAAAGTACAAATAAAATTAAAATTTTCTTTGAGTGAGAAAAGAAACTATTAATTATCTAATTCAACATAATTAATATGCTATGAATTAAAATATTAGAATAGATTTACTAACAATATGATAGAGTGATCTTGTAATGATCCAATAGAGTTATAGGAAAAACTGATCTTTAAATAATGTGTGATATACTTCGAAAAGAAAAATAATTGTGGTATTTGAAAAGAGGCAAAATTAAAGTATAAAAATCAAAATCAAAATAATAATGATAATTATAATAATTATAATATTTATTAAAAAAAAACTATGCTTAAAGTTTGTATTTATTTGAGATATTCATAATGCATGTGTTTAAATAGAAATAAGTAATTTTTTATTTAATAATAAGGGTATAATTAATAAATCATATTATTATATGTCCTTTTCTTTACTTTTCCTTCCGTAACCAAATAAGGTTTATTATAAAACTCTTTCCTTTCCCTCCATAAAATTTGTCTATTCAAACAAGGGTTGAACCCATCCTTTCCTTTCCCTCCCCTTCCCTCCCTTTACTTTCTCTTCGACTTTTGAATCCAAACATTATGTAAGATTCCAACACTGATTTTTTTATCGTTCTAATCATCGGATGTTTGGTAAATAGTCATATTTGGCACATTGTATGTATTATCATAAGACATCATCAATACTAGGTTAATTCTCTCGCTCTGCTTTGGAAGTTTTGCAATTTTGACAATTTTCAAATATGTATATTTGTGACGAATAAATATTGATAACAATTTTGATCTATAATAAATAAGAAAAAGGGAAATATTGTTTACTTTATGTTCATGTGAGTACAAAAAACACACAATTAAGAGGAATGAATATTAAGTTCTAAAAGAGTTCTTGTGGAAAGATCTTCATTGTCATGGCCCATGTCCATTAATGCTTATCTATTCAAAACAATTGTAGTTAGATATATATTATGTGTATATCGCTATGCAATTTGGAATTATACAACATACCTGTTGATATCCTACTGCATAATATTTGCATTAAATTTGTTAGCACATGCAACCCTATTCGACTAAACTAAAGTCCTCCACAAAGGACTTGAAGGCCATCACCCTACGCATGTTCCAATAATTAGTAACAATTAGTTAAAAAATAGAAATGATAGGTTCTTTAATTCTAATTAAAAAAATATATAGAAGGATATACAATGTTAATTGGAAAGTACTTTGAATGTTTCTTAACAAATTTCTTCTCCTTCTCCCAAGGTTGAAGCTAATTGTCAGTGAGCATCTAAAAAATGGAACAAACTCTTTGACTTCATGATCTTCATTTGGCATTTCTTTGACTTTTTCCAGACCATGGAACAATTGTAACTGTTAGTTCCGCCGGTGTAGTTTGTGGGTTTTAGGAAACACTCAAGCACTCATAGAAATCTCACACAAACCAACAAAGAAAGAGACACACAACGTTGGTAACCCAGTTCGGCGTCCACTTGCCTACGTCTGGGGGGCCAATCCTGGAGATAAACAATCCACTAAAAGAGGTAAAAATAGATGAGTACAAACACTTGTCACTCACTCACTCAACAATAAAAAACACTACCCTCTCTAGATTGTCTAGTGCTCACCCACTCTCCTCCAAGAGTCACACTTACAATCTACGAGTAAGGTAGCTTATATAGACGCCTCAACGTCCCAAATATAACACATAGCTCTTTTGGAATCTCCGCGGCTACTAATTTAAAACCTTCCAAAATTAGCTGTTACAACTTCTGTTGTAACATAAGTTGCAACATGGCCCTGACTGCTGACTTGACTGAGTTCTGGTTATGTTGCGGATGACCTCAAGGCCCATCAACCTCCCGGTCATGCTTAGTCAGAGTCGATGCAGCCAAATCTCCCGATTTCGATTGCCGGCAACTAGCCTACCTCCTCAGTTCCTCATCATGCAGTCCCCTAGCAAGGGGCTCACGTCCTTGTGCGTCTTCATGAAACTTGCCAAACTTAGTCTTCAATCTTCCAAGTTTGGTCTTCAAAGATTCTCCAAACTTGATCTTCAATTCACCCAAGTTTGGTCCTCAAATCTTCCCAAGAATAGATCTTCAATCAATCAATTAGATCATCAAGGATTCCTCAAATTATATCTCCTTTATTCATACCATGAATAGATTTTTTTTTTTAAAATAAGCTCCACCATATTTAGTCTTCAATTATATCTCTCTAGGTATGGTCTTGATATGATCTTGTCTTCAAGTTGAACAAGTTACCAAGAATAATACCACCAAGATCTTCAAGATATTTGGCCCCTTGTTGTAGACTTACTAAAAATAGCTCCACCATATTTAAGATGATTTGCCTTGCAAACCAAGTCTCCATGTCATGTCACCATGCTTTCCATGTCATCAATTATGCCTTGTCATCATGGTTGCCACGTTATCTTGTCTTGGCGTCAAATCATGCCAATAAATAGTGCGGTTGCACTAACAGTAACCATTCTAATTGATCCTAAAAATGAGAAAGCATTAATTTGGCCACCGTAGTTTACTTCTCTAAGTCAAATTACTTGTTAAGTGACAAATTAAATTTCTAGTTTGAATATACTACCTATTAAATTACTTGTCTAAATTAAGTAGTGATTAAATTCTTTCAATGGCCAAAAAATTTGAAGAAGTGAAATGCAACGCATTACAGTAAGTCACTTGTACAAATGAAACCAACCAATTTAACAAAAGGCTTCTTGTCTTGTGTTTCAATTGGTTTCAAAGCATGTTTATATTCTAAGAGCACGTTTTCACCTTTAGAGTCATTTTGTAAAGCATAAATACATGTAATATTTTTCACCTATTCAAAAAAGCATGACCATAATGCAATTTGGAATTATGAAACATATCTACATATCTTCGAGATATATAACACCTTTACATATTCAAAATAACCTGAATTCAAAAGCATTCAATTTGGTATATATTCAAAACAATTGGAGATAGATATCTATTGTGTGTGTTCACCACAATGAAATTTAGAATTATGAAACATACTTGTAAAAATCTTGGTTGCATAACACATGTATCAAGTTTGTTAGCATAGAATAAAGGTTTGAGTTTGCAGGTGCAACCATTATCCGAGGTAGTTTGACTCCTCCATAACACACTTACAACCCATCATCTTGAGTGTTTTGATATGTTTTTAAATTTGACAAAATTGATTTAAAAAACTTTTGGCAGAACGCTTGGTTTTCCACAACCTACAAATTAATCCAAATAAGAAAAACATATTAGACAATTGTGATATTTGCAATAAAAAAGAACATGACCAAACAACGAATGATTGAACAACAAATTCAAAAGTAACAAAACTATGATAAACTAAATAGTAACATTATATACACTTTTGTGAAAAACAAACCTATACCGAGAAAGAGAATTGTTATTCATCTTCATTAAAAATATGATCAATATATATAAACACCTCCATTATTTAATTTCTTTTATTTTAGTTTTTTTTTGTCTTCTTCTACAATAGTCTATTCATCTTCCCATAAACCCAACGTATATCATTTAATAAATATGAAACTATTGGTAATTTAAAAAAATAATAATAAGTCCTTGTTTTTTTTTTTTAAATATTATCTACTTATCTTTTTTTTTCATATAATTAAATGTAATACTAAATAGATGTTGGTAAATATTTTTTAAACCAAAAACTTAAAAAAATGTTAGGAAAGATTCCCCTTTTGAAAGAATTCCAGTTTTCATTGGAAGGGTTTAATATTATTATTAAATAAAATCAATTTAACCTCCTTAATATAATTAATTCCATTGAATCCTTTTTATTAACAACACCACATTTTTATTTCTCAAATGTAATGATAAATTAATATTCTTCAATCTTTTATAAACAAATATTTAAAACATTTAGGAAAGATTTTCAGTTTCCATAAACCATCCATTTCCATGAGTAGATCTTATTAAATGTTTAATATAAAACCAATTTAATGGGGATGATGAAATCAATGCCATTATATCCTTTATGTTCTTAATACAATAGGGAAAATTCTTTAACAAAAATTTCAAAAATAAAACTGATTTAATGCCATGACAAAATCAATGCCATTTTATGTTCTTCAGACAATACGGACAAATCTTTGACAAAAAGTTCAAAAATAAAACCAATTTAATGGCCATGATGAAATCAATGCCATTAACTCTGTTATGTTCTCGATACAATAGGAAAACTTAATAATACCAAATAAATGTTGCTTAATCTTTTCTAAACAAATACTTCCAAAATAATTTATAGGTTGTTTGGCATTGTTGCTAATTTCTGTTTTTTGTTCTCAATTTCATGTTTTGGAAACACAACTAAGAAAACATGTTTGACGCTTTCTAAAAATTTTGGCAACAATCCTCACGCTTCATAAGACACGAAAGCAACATATGTTTTCAACTTTTTTGAAAACGTTTTCACTCCACCATGAAACCTTTCCTCTTCTACTCCTCTCTCTCTCTCTCTCTCTCTCTCTCTCTCTCTCTCTCTCTCTCTCTCACTCACTCACACACACATTTTAAATTTTTATTTTTTTACAAATCAATACTAATAGTTTTAATATATTATTTTTAAGAAAATATTTATAAAAAATTATTATTTGAGCTTGATATTTTACAAATTAGTTTATATTGTATAAAAAATTGTAATTTTTAGAAAATTTTTGTGAAAATTATTGTTTGACCTTTAATTTTTATAAACTAGGATATAATATATATATATATATATATTTGAAAAAATATTTGTAAAAATCTATTGTTTGTGCTATTGACTTTTTACTTGATCTCAAAAAAACAATTTATGACTATGTCACTATATTGCCCTTCCTCTCCCTTTATTTATTTATTTTTTTAAATTGGATGAATCCAATTTGAATATATATATATATATATATATATTAATTTTTTAAGGCAAACTCTAAAATATTTTTTAGTTTCAAATGGTGCAATTTTTATGAGATATTTTTTAGCCGTGTCTACAGTGGAGGAACTAGAAACAAGATTTAGGGGTGCTAAATTCAAAAATATAAAATATACATCCATTTAAGAATTTTGATTTAGGTGTAAAATAACCTATCATATTTAGCAAATAAATCAACTAACGGTCAAGCACTAAATTCACAAATAATATAATTAAAAAAATGACTTAGCAAAAATTCACAATATAAATTCATTTATGCAAAAATTATTTAACAAATAATCTATAAGTAATCAATTTTTTTATAGTAAATAATGACAACAAATATCTAACCGTTTTCATAACAAATTTCATAGTCAAACAAATATTTAAATTATATCCAATAATTATTTAATAAATGTCAAATATTTTTAAACAATAAAAAACACACAAAAATTAAACAAATGAATTTAGATATAAAATAAAATATTTAAAAAATACATATTAAGCCTCGGTAAAATACAAACTCGAAAGTCGAAAGAGATTGGGTAAGGAAAGAAACTTACAAACTGCAATGATTGTTTTTAGAGATTTTGAAATAGCAATAACATTTTTTATGGTTTTATTTTTTTTATATTTGTTATTAATATTTTTTACATTAATATTCTAAAAATTTGAAAATAATGTATTGATAAGTTCAATAAAAAATATATCTAAATATAAAATTTAGAACAAAATATTTGAACATCCATGTTTGGTTAGTCATATTATTTAGGGGAAACTACTCTGTAGTCCCTTGAACTTTTTATTCTTTTTAATGAGTCCATCTGACAAAATATTATTCTCTGCAGTCTCTCCTTTTTACAACTAGTTTCATTTCATCCTCCCATAACTTTTGGAAGTTCAAATTTTGTTCGATAACACACAAATTTGAATAGATTCGTCAAATAGTAAACGGATACACAAAAAACTAAAGAGTAAAATTAAATACTGAAGGTGTTGTAAGAATAATAAATACAAGATATCAAAACTAAAAAGTAAAACTAAAATTTGAACGTGATGTAAGACTAGTAAACCCAAAGTTATCTAACCATTGCACTTAAAAGTAATTTTGGAAAAAATGAGGGACTTTCAAGGGATTTGGAAAGATCTTTTTGACCCAATGGTAAAGTTGCTTGGACCTTTTAAGCAATTCCTCTATTATTTATTATTGTCATCCAACATCAATTTTATTTAATATAATAATCTTATTATTTTTATTTAATTTATTTTAGATATTGTGGGTATAATTTTGAAATAAATAAATAAATAATATCACTTTACACACAAATTATAAATATTAATATTGTAATATATATATATATATATATATATATATATATTCATGGGCAAAGGAGTGCTTGAGCACACCCTTGCCCCTCTCTAAATATGCCACTACCAGTCTATGTTTTTTATTTTATTTAATAATACAATCAAGTAAACTAATATAAAAAATAAAGTTTTATATAAAAAATTTAAAAATATGAATTGAAAAAAAAATGATAAAAAAAGCATCATAATAATTCATTGCTAACCAAATCTGTTTTTGTTTTCAGGTTTTTAAAATACACAATAACACAATAATTAGTGTATCCAAACATGTTTTTGTTTTCAAAAAAACTAAAAATAGAACACAAACAAAACAAGAAACAAAAAAAAAACAAAAAAACAAAAACAGAAAATGATCCCAAACGAAGCAAACATTTTCAGTTTCCAAAGACCATCCGTTTCGTTGAGTAAGTCTTATTAAATGTTTAATATAAAACTGATTTAATTCTCATGATAAATCAATTCTATTAAATCTTTTATATTCATAATACAATTGGAAAAAATATTTTTAAAAAATTCAAAAATAAAATCAATTTAATGCTCATGATAAAATCAATGTTATTTTATGTTCTTATTACAATAAGGAAATATCTTTAAAAAAAAAAATTTAAAAATAAAACCGATTTAATGCTCAATACAATAGAAAGTTTAAAAATCTTCCTAGAAAGCGTCTCAATCAATCAGATTATATAAGTTAAAGTGAAAATTGCCAAAAACACCCTCTAAGTTTGCAATATGTACAAATTGTCCCTATAAATTTGATTATCCATAAAAACCCCTCCTTTTGAATACAATGAATTTGAAACCCCCCATGCATGGAATGGAGTTAGTTTTGAATTTTTTGGACAAAATTATCCCTTGCATGGGAAGTTGTGGCAAATGAGACATGGTTTGACCATAACGCCCTTTACTGCAATAATTTTTCCTCTTCAAGAGGAAGCAGTTTTTTTTTCTTGGTTAATCCCCAGAGAACACCATTATTGGCGCTGATTTTCTTTTTCTCTCTTCATCTCTTCAGCTTTTCCTTTTTCAAAGTTGTCGTTGCCTGGACATCTTCTGTAGGATTGGACCACTGCCTCGAAGGAGAACTCCCGCTTAACTCTTCGACATTTCATTAGTTTGCGCTCCAAGGTATTGAGGCGAGGTGGACGTCATTGAAGATATCGTGCAGTTTCGTTTTGTTTTGATATTCTATGGGTTTCTTTTGGGTTTGATTTGCAAACTATTCTTTGCAAGATCTACGATTGTGTCCCCACTCGTGGTAGTGAAGCGAGTTTTTTAAATGGTTAACGCCAACAAAACGTTGTCCGACATGCAATGACAAAACTTCAAAATGATCTAACTAGGAAGGAAGGCATACTAAACCGTCATGATGACCCTGAGGTGGAACAGATATGCTCATAAAATCTGAATACCTACTAAAATCATTTCTGTTTAAATAGAACCTGGATAAATTTAAATAGAGACATAACATTTTAAACATAAACTTGATAAATTTAACTGTAAACATTTCTGTTTAAACAAAAAAACAATATAATTTTAAACAAAAACAAGGACATGACAAGGATAGCTGAGAAAAAACGTAAGTTTTAAACGGAAACTGGGATAATTAATCAATAATTAACTTGTACAACTATGTTTCTGTTTAAATATCATCATTTTATTTTAAATTTGCTCTTATTTATGGAAACGATTTTCATAAATAACGAGCAAAATGTACAGTAATATGCGATAGTTTGTGGCAAACATATGTAGCAAATATAAGTTGTCCTCTATGTTCAGTTGTTGACAGTTTCTTTGCAAGATCTACGATTGTGTCCGCACTCATGGTAGTGAAATGAGTTTTTTACATGGTTAGTGCCTACAAAATATTGTCCGACATGCAATGATAAAACTTTAAATTGATCTAACGAGTAAGGAATGCCTACTAAGCCGTCATGATGGCCCTGAGGTGGAATAGATACTCTCGTACAATCCGAATACCTACTAAAATCATTTCTGTTTAAACAGAAACTGGATAAATTTAAACAGAGACATAACATTTTAAATAGAAACTTGATAAATTTAAACGGAAACATTTCTGTTTAAACAAAAAACTGTATAATTTTAAACGGAAACAGGGACATGACAAGGATAGCTGAGAAAAAACATAAGTTTTAAGTGGAAACTGGGATAATTAATCAATAATTAACTTGTACAACTATGTTTCTGTTTAAATATCATTGTTTTATTTTAAATTTGCGTTTATTTATGAAACTGATTTTCATAAATAACGAGCAAAATGTACAATAATATGTGATATTTTGTGGCAAACATATGTAACGAATATAAGTTGTCCTCTATGCTCAGTTGGCGACAGTTTCTTTGCAAGATCTACGATTGTGTCTGCACTCATGGTAGTGAAGTGAGTTTTTAAAATGGTTAGCGCCTACAAAACATTGTCCAACATGCAATGACAAAACTTCAAATTGATCTAACGAGTAAGGAAGGCCTACTAAACCGTCATGATGGCCTTGAGGTGGAACGGATACGCTCATACAATCCGAATACCTACTAAACTCATATCTGTTTAAACAGAAACTGGATAAATTTAAACAGAGACATAACATTTTAAATAGAAACTTGATAAATTTAAACGGAAACATTTTTGTTTAAACAAAAAATTGTATAATTTTAAACGAAAAGAGGGACATGACAAGGATAGCTGAGAAAAAACATAAGTTTTAAGTGGAAACTGGGATAATTAATCAATAATTAACTTGTACAACTATGTTTCTGTTTAAATATCATTGTTTCATTTTAAATTTGCTTTTATTTATGAAAACGATTTTCATAAATAATGAGCAAAATATACAATAATATGCGATAGTTTGTGGCAAACATATGTAACGAATATAAGTTGTCCTCTATGCTTAGTTGGTGACAGTTTCTTTGCAAGATATACGATTGTATCCGCACTCGTGGTAGTGAAGTGAGTTTTTTAAATGATTAGCACCTACAAAACGTTGTCCGACATGCAATAACAAAAACTTTAAATTGATCTAACGAGTAAGGAATGTCTACTAAACCGTCAGGATGGCCCTGAGGTAGAACGGATATGATTGTAGAATCCGAATACCTACTAAAATCATTTCTGTTTAAACAGAAACTGGAAAAATTTAAACAAAGACATAACATTTTAAACAGAAACTTGATAAATTTAATGGAAACGTTTTTGTTTAAACAAAAAACTGAAAACAATGTAAAAATGTATGCAAAAAGGTTTAACATGATGTGATTGGGTGGTTGTTTTCCCACCATTTTTAAGGGCAAGGATGAAATTTCATAACATGGAAACAGTCCTAGTGACCTGCAGGGGCCAAAAAGGAAGTGAAACAATAAAGAAAAGGCTGTCTGAGGTAGTCAAAACTCACAGGTGCTGTTTGGGAAGTTTTGAAATTGTTGAGATGTAAACAATAATTTTCCCTAAGTTTAAATAGACGTACATATTTTGGAAAAATTTATAATTTAAATCATATAAACATCACACCAACTTGCTAGTGTATATATATTTGAAATTGCACGAAGGGTGTATTTTTAAAATAATCACAAAATCTATTTCAATGCCACATGTTAAAAGTTTGTTCCAATAACCCGTTGCCCATTGATGTGTGATGCACTGAATCGCCATGAAAATCCAATTCCTATTCCACACGCTCCAAATCCTACTTAAATATTAATGAAAACTAAGTAATAATCTGACCATTTAATTACCCTTAACCGCTTAATCTCAACCATTCGTTTACCGCCTCAACGTCTACAAAAGAAAGCCACTGCCCCTTTTTTCCCCGGCTGCCCATCTCTTGTGAGTTTGGTCGGGAGTTGCGGGGCGGTTGCCCGGGGCTTAGTCTGTCGTTCATGTTTGTGATTTCTTTGTCATCGTCTTCTTTGAAGTCTTTTTCCATTGTTTAGCCTTCTTATGTTGATCTGGATTCAAAACTCAAGATCATACTCACTGTTTCATTCTTTAGAACAACAGATTAAACTCCAAGCTCCTGCCTGAATCACCTGTAGAATTCCAAGCTTCAATGGATGCCTAGCTTCTGTAGATCTACCATCAAACATCCATGAAAAATAGAGAAAAATGAGAGAGGAATGAGGAGAAGAGAAGATCAAGAGCTTTCATTCAAAATTAGGGATCAAGATTACAAAGAAGGGTATTTATACACTCTCTGTTATAAAGGCCTGAAAAGTTGATGACGTGTCTGTTAAAAATAATCGATCTATACAAATTAGGGTTAGGAAAAATCGTTCTAATCAAATTAGGACTATCAATTACAATTAATTGATATTTAATCAACAATTGATTAATCATCAATCACATGAACACATAAATATATGTGAAAGATCAGGGTTACCTCACAGGCGCAAAATCCTCCAACGCACACATGATGGCTTCTTTTGCTCCAAGCAAGACCTTCATTTCACTATAAGTGAGGGGAAGTTAGGAAGTGAGGGAAGTGCCACTTCATTGAAGTGGGGAGAAGTGATATCACTTCCAGGACTTTTGTGTTCATTTGTCAGAAAGTGAGAATAGAACCGAAGGATTTAGGTGTTGGATGAAGTTCTATGAGTTCAAAAAAGACTTTAGAAGTGAAAATAAATTGGTTTTTATAGATTGACTCACTTCTCCCCACTTCAGTAAAAAAAATACTGAAGTCGGCTTAGTTCAAAATCCACTTTAGTCGGAAGTGGGGTAAGTGTCACTTCCCCCACTTCAGCGTGGGGGAAGTCAGACCACTTCCCCTCACTTCCCCCCACTTTCCCTGAAATGAACGCCCCCTGTAAAAAAAAAGAACAGTTTTTAATCAAAGCTAGAGTTGCAAACTGGGCCATGCCGGCCCGAGCCCAGCACTATTTGGGCAGTGCACGGCCCCGGCACGACGACTTTCGATGCCGAGCCAGTGGCACGGCCCATATCTCTGGGCCGTACCAAGCCACAGGTTGGTCGCCCGGGGGCCGGCACAGGCCGCGGCCCGCCAGGGCTGGACTGTCCCTAGCACGCGGGCCAGCCCAAATGGTCCGCCACTAGCCGTTGTGTGCCGGCCCGGCACAACCCACCATTTTTTTTTATTATTTGTTTCTCCAACTATTTAAATACAAGAAAATGGCTAGTTTTTAAGGCTAATTTAGACTTTGAAATATAATTACTTTTTTACCCTTTTTAACAACAATAAACGGCTAGTTTACAAGGGTATTTTGGGAATTAGAAAAATTTTAAAAACTTATAAATACTCTCAAACACTTACATATTTCTCCACACCAAATTACTCATTCTTGTTCTAATCTCTCAAGCATTGAAGACTCCAAGCTCTCTTAGTTCTCAATCTCTTCAAGTTCAAGATTTGAAGTTTGTCAAATCCGGCTCAAGTGTTTCATCAATCCGGCAATTCCCCCACCTTTTCATCAATTCATCAATTCGGACTTTTCAAGAAAACAATGAATTAAATTTACATCATCAAGGTTACAAGAAGCAGAAGATAGGTTACAAGAACAACAAATACATGAAGAAGCTAGTGATACCGGAGAGGGTCTTACACCATCCGAGAGTTCAACTTCAACCCGTGTTGATGAAGAAATAGATTAATCAAATGAAGTTTGAAGTTTGTAATTTTCTAAATTGTTTTTGAAGTTTGTAATTTTTTCTAAATTGTTTCGAAGTTTGAAATTTTCTAAGTTGTTTTCATAGTTTTTAAATAAATGTCAATTTTTTTTCCTATATCTATTTGTAATTTATTTTTAATTTATCTCTATTTTTACTATGTAATTTTCTATTCATGTAAATTTAAATTTTTTGCATATTTTTTAATTATTTTTTCTATAGTCTTTATGTGTTGTATATTTTTTACAATCAAGAAACTTATATTTTATGATATTTAGATTTTTTTTAAAAAAAATTTCCTTAATTTTTAGTATTTTTTTTAATTTTTTTTTACAATTTTTACAATATTTTTAAAGAATTTACAAATTTTATATTTTAAGTTAATTTAAAAAAAAAAAAGGGGCCGGTCGTGCCCTTGGCTGGGCCGACCCCCTTGTACGGTGGGTTGCGCCGGTCCGGCACGATTGCAATTCGGGCCGGCCCGAGCACGTCTGATGCTCGGGCCCCACTGCGTCTCGGGCCGTCTCGAGCCGGGCCGGCCCATCTTGCACCTCTAATCAAAGCCATACGCCCATCTTCATCTCCTTGCTCATGTCTTTCCCTTGGCTTTGGCCGACAAATCTCATTGCTCTATCGTCATCTTCCTCCCATTACCTTCTCGAGAAAATGACGATGTCCCACATCACAGATCCACCCGTTTCTTTACAGCTCACCATTCATTTGCTCTCTATCTCTACAATCTCAAAATGATGACATCATCCCTTGCCACCGAGGGGCGATCTCTCTCTCTCCCTCTCTCTTTCTTCAAAGTTAAAGAGATGCTTGTGTATTTTGATTCAATGTTTAGTGAATTAGGTTGGATAAATGCTTACAATTGGGTTATTCGCATGATCTTGTAGAAAATGGATTTGGAACATTTATTGTTCCATTGGTATCGCTAGAAAATGGATTTGTAGGATCTTGTAGGTTCAATTCTAAAGAAGTGATCTAATAATATGTATATTCCACTATTGAGTTGCCACTTAAGGGTGTGTTTGGTTGGAGTTGAAATAAACTAGAATAAGTCAGGTTTGGGTTTTCGAAGTTACAATTAGTTCTAAAGGAAAACTTATTTAGAAAATGTGAGAGTTTCTCCAAGATTAAATGTGCCTTACCAAACTAACTGGACATTTGGACTTCAAGTTAAATCTTGTTCATCAAATGAATTTATGTTTTTATGTTTGTTATTTTCTGTCTGTTAACTTTTAACAAAAAATTTGTTGCATTTGCAGAAACTTATCCTTATGAGCTAATGCTTGATGCTTTTAGTGTTCCCTGACATCTAAATATATCTTGAAAAAGGATTGGTAGTTACAGTATGAAATGCAAATACCTGGCTAATTTCACAAGGCTTTTAGAGTGAAAAATTTTGCAAGATACGAATCATATCCCATTCAATGAGACAATTAGTGATATTGGTGTTGATTCAAGATCACAGAATGCTATCAAATTTGAAATGCAAGATGCTATCAATCCATAAGTATATCATCAAAATATTCAATTAATCAAGCATTTTAATCTTGGGCTTCAATCTGACTAAATTCCTCAGCTCTCTGATCTAAAAGCTTTACAAGGCTCCTGAGAATCAATATCTCCTTGACCTGCAAAGAGTCAGGGGCCCACTGCTACTTTTCCTTGAAATATGCGTAAAATTTCTTTCTCAAATTTGAGTTTTGTAATGTTCTTCTAATGCTCTTATAAATTGACTTCTCTGCCTAATATGGCAAGCATTGGCATTGTTTGCCAACATAACTAATATATATATATATATATATATATATATATATATGTATATCTATATATATATATATAATAGCAAACAATTTTGTGGTATCTGTAATACCATGAACCTTTTGATAATTACTGGAAAAATATATTTAGGGTATTACTACAGTTGCAGTAAGATTTTTCTACAGAGTAATCTTGTTGAGAAACCCCAAGTGGAAAGAATAAGGACCTAAGTGTAAAAGTTTTTAAAAGATTTTGGGTTAAAGAGTAATAGAAAAAGGATTGATATAAAATATTTCTGAAAATCAAGGACTGAAAGGTAAGATGGAGGGATCAATTTCGGCTGAAGAGTTAATTGAGAGAAAAATCTAGAGCTTGTGTTGTTCATCTTCTTCTCCACCATTTTGCTACAGTAACCCGAGAGTTAAAAAAAAAAAAAAAAAATGAAGAAATGAGAGAAATTAGAGGTTTTTAAAGAGAAAAACTTGGAGATCGTCGGAGGGAGCTCGCCGGAGGGATGACTTGGCTTGGTAGGAGGCTTCCTTGTATTATTTTTGGCATGGATGTATGTATGCATGTATATATGTATATATTGGTTATTTGATGAAGAAAATGATAGATTTGAGTAGAAATAATCATGGTTTGTTGTTGATGGATGATGAATGCTTGAAGTTATTTGGAAAAATCTTGTATTTGAGTTGAAATTGCTTGAAATGGAGGATGAGATTTTCGGTTTTACTGTAGCAATTACTGTAGCACCGAGATTAGGGTTTTGTTTAGTTAATTAAGTTGATTATTACGATGATTAAGGTGTTAATGATGATGGTTGGATTGGAATTGGTTGGGTTTAGCCAAGTTGATTTGGTTGAGTTGGGCTTGATCAAATCAAGTTGAAATGGGTTGGGTTTGGTTCAGTTGATTTTAGGTTAAGGGTTTTGGACTGAACCAAGTTGGTTCAATGGATTTTGAATAAGAATTGAATTGGTTCAAGCTGGTTCGGTGAAATTGAGTTTGGTTCGAGTGCAATTAAGCTTGGTTCGAGGGAATTAAGATTGGTTCGATTGGTTTAGTCGTGTTTAGTCTAAAAGCGAGTTGGTTTAAATACAGCCCGAAAGCCAATTGGACTATGCGAGGTCGGGTTTTAACCGATTGGAGTGAGTGGGCCCAATAGAGAGTTGATTATTATTTTTGTATTTTTCTTTTTGAGTTTAAATATGTTATTTATTTTTATTATATTATTCTATTAGGTGTTGTTCAGTCTTGGGAGGGAGTTCCAGGTCTAGCAAGGAACCCAAGGACACCAGGTGAGTTGGTAGTGGCTATTATTTTAAATAAATAAATAATTATTATTATTTTGAAATAATTGTTTAATGGCTAGTATTTTGGAAATAAATGTTTAAGTATTTCATTTTATCATGTTTAATTGCGTATAAGGTCGAAATATACTTATATTTATTTTCCTACGATGTGCCATGATAACCGTATTGATACATCAGTTTTGTATAATTATACGTATTTGTGAATAGTGGAAATACATGTATATGTGATTTAATTATTCAATTCATGTATTTATTTTTGGATGGGTACATATGCTGCTTTGATTTGGAATGATTTGTGAAATCATGTGCGCGTATTAAAATGTTTTTACCGACAATATTTGTGGAACTGGTTTTCATTCCTGGTATAGGAATGGTATTATGGATCTTTACTGGTATTATACATTGTTATACTTTTGGCATTGGCTTTGTGGAAAATAATGGTTATTTCCGTGATGTGAATGTTTGTCCTGGATAAGGATCCTGTGATATGATTTATATCGATTGTATTATTGCTGTATCTACTTGATGGTTTGGACGGTGACGGCGGGCTAAGGCCCGACTACTGCAGTAGTGGGTCCCCACGGGCCAGCCTTTAGAGGTGGCGTGGTGGACCTGAGTATTGATTTCTACGAGGGCCAGTTCAGGTGGGAGCGGAGAGCCCTGACTGGATATTCATCGGGTAGCCGGGGGTCACCGACCGGTGAACCGATGGGTCAACGTTAAGGACATGAGTTCCTTGACGGCTCTGAACCTAGCCGCGGCCACGGCGAGGGTTTAGAGAGTTTTCTAGACCATGTTATGATGGGTGAGTGTTGGGTATTGCTGTATTTTGAATTTGAGATTTATGTTATTTTTGAATTGTGATGAGGGCAGTCTCTCACAAAATTTGTGTTTTCTGAGAAAATCAAATTGATGCTGATTTATGTTGAATTTATGTTTCAAGAGATCTTTAAGGATTGTATTTTGCTAGAATTCTGGTATTTTGGAAAAGTTGGAAAATTATTTGAGCAGTTGGTATTTATATACTTTATATACATTGTATTTAAGTATTTAAAATTATTAAGCCACTACCGACCAACTGAATGTGCTGTAGCTGCAGGAGAAGGACCCTAGATTGCCTGTTCGACTATAGTGCTAGTCAGGTTGAGTCCAAGATTGCAGTGGGTCCCATATCTTTCTTTCTATTTATTGTTGTTGTGATCTTGTAGCGGTTGTACCCGCAAATTTGAGTTATTGTATTCATGGTATTTATGTATTTGAACCTGTAGTTGGTGTAAAGTTGTAAATTGTGATTTGTAGGTCTGATTTTGTTTAAAACAGGGTGTCAATTTCCAGTTAAAAGGGAATTTTAACTGATGGGTGCCACATTTACCTCAGTAGAAGGGGTGGGTGTGACAGTATCATTGTTCTCATATACTTGCTTTGAAATCTCATGACTGGAAATCTTTGTATTCACACAGTTCGATTGTTTCTAATGGATATTTGTGTAATAATGCAAGGAATGAAAGTACTTTTGAAATCACTGGGTACTTAAAATGAATCAACTTTGCCAAACCAGACGCAAAGGAAAAAAACTAAGATTAGAATAAGGTTTAAATTATTCTATTGTTGTTAGTATTAAGGCAATAACCTATATGCAAAGGCATGAAATCTTAACCTAATAATTTTCCCTGAACTATTGAGAAAATAGGTAAACAAATTTGATCATCTACATCAAATTATCCACTTCAGGGAGATTGCAGACTAATTCATCCATCTTCATTGTCATAATCCTCTTCCTCTTCAGTTATCTTGTTTAAAGAGGTGAGTTAAAGGGATCGATGGCCATGTTATGCATATTAGAGAGGGACAAACATGATATTCTTCATTGCAACTGATGCCTATTCATCAGCATGCCAAAAAATTCAGCCAATCTTGGCATTAAACTCCTAGTGTTGTTGGATAACATGGTTATCTTCATCCTAAATGCATTCATCATACCTCCTCTTTAGCATGCCTTTAAAAGAATCATTCTGTATGGAAAAACACATTAACTTCAAAGAGAAAATTATGGTAGCTAGGCTATTTGGATTCATAGTTAACAAACAGGAATTTATGAGAAAAATGTGAGAAATAGAAATAAGAAAATACCTCAGCTACAAGTTCATTCTTTGTGACATGTGATCCTATTTCATTGTCAACATTCATGAACCGCCTCAAACCCTAATCGTTAAACAAGCCAAAACTATCGAAACAAGCAAATTATGACACACAAAAAGAATGAACACCATAATAAAACTTGAATGCCACTCAAGTTAATAAACTTAAGAAGAATCTGAATTCACTTGGAATAGAATTTGAGTCACTTGTGTTATTATAAATAGGCATACTCACTACATGTAGAAGAGAATTTGAATTCACCTAAGAAGAAGAAGATATAATTCAATATATCTGAAATATTTTATGCAATATTATGACAAATATAAATTAAATAACATAACATTACCACACTTTCTTGAGTACAAATTTCAACTTGTGTGATGTCTTGAGCTTGTATATGGCCCTTCATTTGTGTTTTTTGAAAGCAATAACATTAGTTTTATACTATAAACATAATTACGAAATCGAAAAGAGTGATGTAATATATAAGTACCTTTTTTAATTCTGGTAATTATTTCTTCAATTTTTGACTTCTTTCTCTTTGATGATGACTAGCCCTTACTCTGCACCTTCAAAGGGGTTAGAAACATTGTGCTTGAAATTTTTGATTGATGGTGCTCATGATCTTCCTCCGATATCATAGGTGAAATAAATTGATTTGAATGACTTTGCCAACCATGTGCTAATCCACTAGCTTCTCTATTGCCTCATCCACACATGTCATTAAGAAATTATATTTTTCATTGGATTTAACTCCAATTTCAGCAGCTTTAGAAAAATGAACACATAATTTATTGTATCAAACTTTTTGCTCACTAGTTTGTGTGTTATCACAATAATTCTTTACATAAGTATACCGGTGTTTAATATCCTTTCACCAACAGGTCAAAATATATTGAGATGTAATCTCTTTCACATTCTTCTCAATAAGAACTTGGCATATATGTCTACAATAATTCCTCTAAACTCAAATAAATGGCATGAGCATTTGATGTCAAATTCAAGCTCATTGTGTTGGACATTAAACACCACTTGCTTTATGAGTACGCCTTCATTTTCTCTAAAGACGTCTGTCACTTGAAATGTTCATATTTCTCCATCTGAGTTGATAAATGTAAGATTGCAATATAGCATTCCTCTTAACTCATATTGGAATAACTTAAAAATTTCATTTGTGTATGCTTCTTGTAGTTGCTTCTCAAAATGATAGTCAGTTAGCATCAGAAAATTGGAGTTAAAAGAAGAAAAATCAGCTTTATTTTTCTTCTCAATTTTACTTTTCAATGCATTATTATATTGCACCACAAATTATTTTAGGGATATTGTTAGAGTGACATAGCCATAAAAAAAAAACATTTATGCTTTCACTTTTTTTAGTAGTAGAAATTCCAGCCAAAAAAACTTTTTTAACATATATAGAAACCCAATGATGATAACTCATGTATAAGGAATTCAACCATCTATTGTTTTTCAAGGTTGTAGTACTTGGTCATTTTCAGCCAAATGTCTTCAAATTTTTGAATATTTATTGACTCATAAACAACACTTTTCAAAATCTTCTTTATTGCTTTATAATAAACTAGCCCACCAAGCTTCTCTGGAATCTTTTTCATAATATGCCAAAGGCAAAGAAGGTGATGAGAATTTGGGAAGACGGTCCTAATTGAACCTTGAATAGCCATGCACTGATATGTAATCATAGCTTCAGGGGCCTTGCCTGACATGCATCCAAATAATATGGTTAATCCATGATGATTTTAGTATTTTCCTTAGATAGTAGACCGCATCCAAATAATATGGTTAATCCATGATGATTTACTCCAAAAAACAGAGTAACTGCATATTATACTTATTTGTTAAGTATGTTGTGTCAAAAGATATGACATCACCAAATGCTACATAAGCTGTTATAGATCTTACATCTGCCTAGAATACATTTCTTAGTCAACCTTCCTTATCCATATCAATCAAATGGGAAAAATTTGAATTTCTATTTTGCATGCGAGAAAAATAATTACCAAGTGCTTCATCATCTCCAACTCCAAGCCTGAATTGATTTGCTCTTACAATATAACTTCAATAATCTTTTTCTGCATATGTCAAATTTTTTTTTCTACCACTTTCAACAACTAAGGAATAAAAGTTCTTGCTTAAACCTATACCTGCTTGGTCATTTAGTTCAAGCCTCCCATTGAGATATGTATCCATTTTTTTGTTGCATTTTTGAAAATGAGATTTTGTGGACTAAGTGCATAATTTTGCTCAAAATAGATACAAGATATCGTAAAAATTCATAATTATGAACAATAACATTAACGCTAGCTTGACAGTTTGTTTTGGTAGATAGCCTAGGTTTAAAAGAATCATTTGCAGTAGATGTTCTTTCGCCACCTCATACACATGCAAGTTTGTAATATTTTAATTTTCTGTCATCTCTTGATTTTGTAGTTCTTTTTGTAATACCAAACCCTTCTTGTTGTGCATACTTAACATAGAAATTATAGACTTCTTCTTCAAAATTGAAAACCATACTTGCCTTTGGAGTAATTCTTTCACATGTTGAATACTCCACAAACATCATTATTTCTTTATCTTTTTTTTTAAGATTTCCAAACTAGAAAACCCCTCTTCTATCTCATTTTGCTTCTTTTAAAAAGACCCGATTTCTAATCTTGCCATCTGGTTTAACAGCATCAACTTGTATCAGTTAATATTAAAGATTAAATTGTAACATAATGCTCTATCATGAGAGAAAAACAAAAGGAAGATGATGAAATGAAGAATTGATTAATTATATCATACTAAAATTACTTTAGAGAAATAACAAGCATGCATGAAGCATTAGGTACATATTAGACACATACATATATACACACTCAAACACACACAAACATAGGCAAATTAATTGTGTCTTCTGACTTGCAGAAAATGTTTTGGTCCTTTTGTCCACTTAAATTTATGAAGGGATGAATTATATCATTAGATTATGAAGGACAATGTGATTTTTAATGCCACTGAATCACTTTGATTAAATTTATTGCATTCAAAAAAGGTTTAGCCAAATATAAGGAGATATTTGCAATACATAATTAAAGGAGTTAATAATAAGCATGAAGCATTATAAATAAGATAATCACAATAGTCATACAATAGAACTCATAGTAATTCATATGAAATTAACATCTAATAAAGAAAACCTCAAGTTTAAGACACTATAACCAAAATAAATGTATTGCAAGTCCTAAATAGAATGTTTAGTGAAAAGAATGGATGAGAGAATGGGCTTGATTCCGATGAGATGAATCAGAACCAAGGCAACAAAATCATAGAATTCCACTATCCACATCACTAATTTTTTCTAGAATGATGTCAGCTTGTAGAAGAGCAACCATCACTTGATTACTTTTTTGTGGTTCCTTGAATATGCCTTTATTATAATTTATTTGAAATATTTCTTGACTAGTAAATTGCCATTCCTTGATTCTTATATAAATCACTAAATATTTCAATTGTGAATAATGTTTGAATTGTGTATGTTTCTTTTCATGATAAATTTTTCCATTGAAAAATCTTGCACTTGATTGCTTCAACTTAGTTCTTTTTTCTCTACTTCTCAAAGTTTTCCATTGAACAATTAAGACAAGTGTTTGCTTCCAAGTACCTTCAAGAGCCACAAACGATCTCTCTCTTCCTTTCTCCGTTGCTCCGAGGATTGCTAGATGTCACTACTCTCAAATCACAAACGAGAGTGTCTTTCCGTTCTCCCCTGTTTGGGCCCTCTACTTTTGCTGCCCTGTGAGAAGCTTATAAATGTTACACAGGTGCAAGCTCTATCAATAGAAGAGGAAGATAGAGAAAAAGTGAGATCACACCATTGTCGAGGTGTGAAGGATAGCTAGATCAGTGGCAAGGGATGATGTCATCATCTTGAGATTGTAGAGAGAGAGAGAGAGAGAGAGAGAGAGAGAGAGGGAGAGGGAGAGGGAGCACAAATCGATGGCAAGCTGTGGAGGAACGAGTGAATCTGTGGCGTGGGACATTGTCGTCTCCTTGAGAGGGTATCATGAGAAAGATGAAGATAGAGCAATGAGTTCTGTTAGTTGAAGAGGAGGAAAAGACAAGAGCAAAGAGATGAAGATGGGAGTAGGACTTTGACTAGAAGCAGTCCTTTTTTTTTTTTACGTTGAGTGAGTAGGAGAGAAAATTAGATGATGTGGATGCCAACAAGGCATCCATATCATTTGGACTATGAAATTAGGAAAATTTCTCGCTACGAATAGCATTGCTCATCCGAAAAATCCTGTTAAGATCAAATTATGGAGGTTCCCCTCCATACTTGGAAAAATTTTGAATTTGAAATTATATAAACTTGTATGATATGGGAGAATGTAGAATTGTGTGGGATTTTTTAGAGTGCTCTCCATAAGCCTAGAAAATAAAAGATAACCCTAGGGTATGAAAGAACATTTAGATATTTTATTAAAAAAATACAGTTTTTCAGCATGTAAATAAGGACCTTCAAATCAAATGCATCCCAATGGTCCATTAGGGTGGTTGAGGGTTATAAATAAGCTAATGGTCTTTTATTTGTAAGCCAAGTAAGAGTTGAAGCAATAAAGAGTCCTTTGAAGTTCCTTTCAAACCTCCAAGTAAGTTTTTATATTTTTAAGCTTGTAACTTTTTAAGTTAAGTTTCTTGCCAAGCTTTGTAGGTAAAGCCTGACTTGATCAAGAGCAAGTGATCACATGTAGCATGCAACATTGGTGAAAAATCTGAGTGTGTGACAAGTGTTACCGGGGCTCTGGTTGCATCCCTTGGAGAATGGCATCAGAGAGCGAAGTTACCCATGTTGGTAAGGAGACCAAGCTATCCAAGAAGGATGCCATGGCTGATATTAATTCAAGGCTTGCCAAAGTTGAACTTGCCATGCGTGAGGAGAAAGATAAGTTTGAAGATGTCGGCCAATGCTTCGAGGAGCTTGAGTGTGGGAGAAATGAGCTTCCTGAGGAGATGCAAAAAGCCTTAAATGTGGTGCCGTAAGAGTGTCGTGACCTTTTAAAGTCCTTGGATGAGACCTTTTGTTTGGCAAGATTGTTGATTTTGAAAATAGATCACTACTAATAAATTACCATATAGTGACGGTGGTAAAGGTCCCAAAACCCTATACCAACAGTAAAAATACTTATTCCAACACATATTTTATCGTCGGCAAAAGCCTTGTAGGTATAGACGTATACCAATGGATATAGTGTTTGTTGGATTAGATTTATTAGTTTTACAGACGAAATATGATTGTAACTATTGATCATACTATTAAGATAACACCGTCAGATTGCTTACCCTATACCAACAATAAACACACTTATTCCAACAATTTTTTTTACCATTAGTAGAAGTCTTGTGCACATACATCTATACCAACGGTTATAGCTTCTATTGGAAAAGGTTCATGGGATTTACCAACGGCATATAACTGTAACTATTGGTCTCACCATTGGTAAAGCATCTCAGATTTATTTACCTTATACCAATGATAAAATGTATATTTCAACATTTTTTACTGTCAATAAAAATCTCATAAGCATAGACCTATACCAACGGTTACAATATTTGTTGGAATAAATCCATATGATATATCAATGACTACAACATCCGTTGCTATAGATGTATATTGAAAAATACATGTTTAGCTTTAGCAAAAACTATACCGTTGATTAAAAATTTTATATTAATAATTAATCTATCAATAAAATTATTATTATTGCCCTGGGAATATATTATGAATAATTTAATAACTCATACATAATTAAATTAATTTAAAATAAATTAAAACAATCAATGGCATTAGAAACACAAAAACATTCCACTAAAAAAAAAAAAAACAATTACATCACAACAAACATATATTTATAAGGTACATGTCCAAAAATAAACTACCATTCAATCTTGACAACCAAGAGTTCTTGCCTCAATTCCAAATCTAACACAAAGGTAAACTACTTTCATTTAATGTCTAACAACCAAATAAAGAGACAAGAATTTTTCCAAGTAGAACTGATGTCATCTTCTAAACGGCATCACCTACAAGAACCATTTTAAAAAAATTACAATTAATAAGATGTATGCAACAATAAAACACTAATATAAAAACTTAAAATAATAAACTTAATAATATAGAAAAAAACTATAAGTAAAATAATATACAACATGCCATGCCTTCTTTTCATTTGGAGACAATAAGAGCTTACTCGATGCATTTAGATTTGCTTGATCACTTGATTCAGGAGAATGATTATTCCCACACGGCGTTTGTTGAGCACTAGAGGCACTATAATAGGTAAGAACATCATAGATATCAATGATAAGAGAACTAAAAAAGACATGAAAGGAAAATGACATTAAATTTATTGGAACAATAGATAGATTAAAAGAAAACAAGGTTCATTTCTCAATAGAAACAGTGACACAGATACTCTCAAAAATTATTTTCTATTACAGATAAAATTTGTCACATAGAACATGAAAACTATAACACAAAACAATGTTAAATCAGCTATCCCTTAAATTTTGCATTAGCAGACCACCATTAAGAAAGAGTCAAATTGAGAACAGTAACTACAACACAAAACCTAGAATTAGAAACATCAAAACCCTAAAACCAAGACAATGTTGAATCAAAATAAACCTTAAATTTCACATCAAAAACCCACAAACTTGATCAATCTACAAATCAGTTAAAAAAACAACAAAAATCATCCGATCCATTCATCACCAAATAAAAAAAAAAATCCAAACAAACAACAAATACAAATCCAAACACAAATTCAATTGAAGAATTGAAACAAAGATAGAAATCGAACCTCGCAACTAAAAATCAACAACAAAACAAATCAGAAAAAAAAAATATGAAAAGGTTGAGTTAGGGTTACCTTTAACAATCGATGGGTGAGAGGCATCGAAAGCAAGCAATCCCACCCCGGCAACAATCAACTGCGGTGAAGAGAAGATGAACAACGACTGTGAAGAGGCAGCAAGCAATGGCGGTGAAATGGTGGATGAAGGGGTGAAGAACATTTGTTTATGTTTTAATATCTTTTGTTTTTTTATATATTATTAAATTGCATGAAAAAATATTTATTATTTATATTTTATAAAGTTTCATGTTTTATAAACATCTATTATTCATTAATTATTAATTATTTAAATTTAAATATTATAAATTTAATAATAAACCAATTTAATTTAAAATAAAAATTAATTTTTTTATTTTTATATGAAATACTTATAATTTCATTCATTTATATAATTAACATTATTTGTTATTATAGAAGAGCAAGTAAAACAATAATTCATTAATTATTTATTATTTAAATTTAAGTATTAGAAAACTAACAATAAATCAATTTAATTTAACATAAAAATTAATTTTCTATTTTTATATGAAATACTTATAATTTCATTCATTTATATAACAAACATTATCTTTTAATAACATGCATTTTTTTAAAAAAATAGATATATAAAATATATTATAATCCAATGTTAAAGTAATTTTAAAAATAATTAAAATCAAATATTTATTTACCAAAAAATAAAATATTTTGTTTAGTGGTTGCAGTAAAGAATGTTATTCTTTTAAATATTTATTTTAATAATTGTTTATTTTAATCAAATAAAAAAGTATATGTTATGAATTAATTTATATAAAATAATAAGTTAAGTAATTTTCATAAATTTGTAAATTAATTGATTAATTTATATATCCTATGAATGTTCATTAGCTTGTTAATTTTACGGATGTGCTTATAATTTATAGAGTAAATTATCATGACATTATTTTTTATATTTGTTTTATAATGTTTAATTTTTTACTTCAATTATTATTATAAATATAAATCTCAAATTCAATTCTGATAATGTTATTATAATTAAGTCATGCTATACAAAACATAAATATAAAAATTAGATAAAATTCAAAATATATAGTTTTACCAACAGACGATATCCGTCATTGAAAGTCTGACATATTCTAACACTTTTAAAGATTCATTGGTATAGATAATCTATAGCTACTACATTTGACTGTTGCTATAGATAAGTATAAGTATAGAGTAGTAGTTATAACAATGGAACAATATCCGTAAGTAAATGTCATATTTATTTTGACAAATTGAATGTTTTGTTGGTATAGATAGTCTATAGCTACAGATTTAACTGTCAATATACATAAAAGTCTCTCTATACCAACAGAACAAAATCCGTTAGTAAATATTTTATATATTATGACAGTTTTAAAGTATCATCGGTAAAACCAGTCTATAGCTACAGATTTGACTGTCACTATAGATAAAAGTCTATTTATACCAACATAACAAAATCGTTAGTAAATATCTTATATATTGTGACAGATTTAAAGTATCTTATAAGGCAATTTTTTTGTAGTGAGAGTGGCAAGGTTGGTAACATAGCTAAAGGACTTCAAGGATGAGCTAGTGGTTTCCCATGAACTATCGCTCAAGGGCCAATTAATGCCATGGTAAGTCATACTCCTTCAAAAATTGATAAGCGTAAAAGATATGGAGGATCTAAGAATGCCAAGGAGTTGGATAACTTCCTTTGGAGCCTAGAGCAATACTTTAAGCTCTTGGTATAGGAGAGGATGCTAAGAAAATTGATACGGTTGATACAGCCACACTCTGCCTCGACAATACAACAATGGTATGGTGGAGGAGATGGAGCATGGACATTGAATGTGGTTTGTGCACTCTCGATACTTATGAGGAGTTCAAGAAGGAGTTGAAGCATCAATTCTATCCAGAGGATGCCTAAAAAAAGGCTAGAGCCAAGCTAATATACCTTCAACAAAAGCGTAGCATTTCGGGACAACATGAAGGAATTTTCAGAAGTGTTTTTGAAGATTCTGGACTATCCCAATAAAGAGACTTTTGTTTTCAATGATGGGTTGTAACATTGGACGAAGATAGAGATTGAAAGGCATGGAGCTCAAGATCTCGCACCGTCATCTCCACTGCCAAAATTTCTTGTGTAGTTCAAGAAGCCGAAGAAATCTAAGTTCCACAAAGACAAGGGTGGAAAAGGAAAGAGTGTGGGAGACACTCATCCTAGCAAAGAGGCTTTCGTTAAGCACATCGGATTCAAGGAAGAAAAGAGAAAGAAGGAAGACTCAACTCACTTCACTACTTAGTAATCCTTTCCACTTGACAAGGTACTCCACACATCGAGGGTGGTTGCCTCTCCTTGCTATCATCTAATGATTGATAATTTTTTCCACTTCATGTATGCACAAACTGGTGATCGAGGTAGGCGCTATCTTCAATTCTTCCCTTGTAGGCTCATCCTTGTCGGCTTGATAAGGTTTTAAGAGACTCACGTGGAACACTAGATGTAATTCTAAGTGAGAAGGCAAATAAGACGTTAGGCTTGCTTACGGATTCACTTCTCTACCGACAATGGCCCCTCATAACATTGTATTAGCTCTATGTACTTTGGCGAACCTTCTTCGAGTTTGGTGGGAGAGGATCTTTACCATCACAAGATCTCTTTCAAACTCAAGAGGTCTCCTTTTAGAATTAGTCTATTTCTTCATCTTCTTGGTTGACTTCACCAATGAGGCTCATGCCATATCTAACTCATCTTGCCAATCTTTAGCTATCTTGTGATCAATTGGACGTGGGACTTTTACAATCCATGGCCAAAGTGTGGGCATGGTGGTTATCGAGGCAGGTGCTCTCTTTGATTCTCCCCTTGTAGGTTCATCCTTGTTGGCTTGATAGGGCTTCAAGAGACTTACATGGAACATTGAATGCAATTCTAAGTGAGAAGGAAAAATGAGAAAATAGGCTTGCTTACTAATCCGCTTCTCATCTAGAAATGGCCTTTCATAACATTGTATTAGCCCTTTGTGCACTTTTGTAAATCTTCTTTGAGTTTGGTGGGAGAGTATCTTTACCATCACAAGATTTCCTTCTTTATACTCAAGAGGTCTCTTTTTAGCATCAGCCCATTTCTTCATCTTCTTGGTTGCCTTGACCAATAAGGCTTGTGCCATATCTAACTCTTCTTGCCAACCTTTGGCCATATTCTGAGCAATTGGACTTGTACTTTTCTAATCCATGCCCAAGGTGTGGGGAGTCCTTGGTTGTTTCCGAGTGACAATCTTGAATGAACTTGCTCCCATTGCCAAACTCTTTTTCAAGTGGTATGAGAATTGGGCAATGTCAAGTAGTCTTGCCCAATCATTTTAGTTAGTACTCACATAATGCCTCAAGTATAGCTCCAACAAGGAGTTGACTTTTTCAATTTGTCAATCAGTTTGAGGGTAAAAACTTGTGGAGAAGTGAAGATCGATGTCCATTATCTTGAAATGCTCCATCCAAAATTTTCAGTGAATACCTCGATCGCTTATGATAGTCTTCGGTATGCCCAAATACTTCACCACATGTTTGAAAAAGAGACGGGTGACATCTTCGGGTGAAAACTTTGTGGGCAAGGGAGTGAATAACACATACTTACTAAATCGGTCCACAATCACCATGATATTGCCATAGCCTTCGGACATCAGTAAGCCACTAATGAAATCCATCGAGACGCTCACCCATGAGTTCTCAAATATTGGTAAAGTTTCCAAAAGCACATCTGGTTGTTTTTACTCATTATTGTCACATAAGACAAGTCTTGGCATAGAGCTCCATGTCTTCAAGCATTTGGGGCCAATAATAATCTTGCTTGGTGAGGGCTAGTGTTCGCCATATCCCCGGATGTCAGTCCAACTTGGAGTCATGGCTTTCCTTGATTATCTCTTTCCTTAAGCCTTGCCACTTGGGCACATATATCCAGTTTCCTTTGGTGATGAGAATTCCTTCTTCAAACTAAACTTGGCAAGTCTTCCCTTGCTTAGCAAATTCCATCAAATCTTTGGCTTGAGGGTCATGCTCCAATCCTTCCTTAATCTTGTCCACCAAAGAGAAGCTAAGATTGGTGATGGAGGCAAGTTCTTCCTGTGTAACCACCACTAAGTTAGCTCGGTCTAGTTTGTATTCCATCTCAAAGTCGAACTTCACCAACAAAGTTTGCCATAGGACTTGCTTTGATCTGAGTTTCTTTTGCCTAAGTAACTTGTGGCCACATTGTTGGTCATTACCTTGAACTTGGACCCTAACAAGCAATGTCTCCAAGTTCTTAGCCAATGTACACTGTAGTCATCTCCTTTCTTCAATGGAATACCGACGCATTGCATCATTCATCTTCCTATTTTTGTACGCAATGAGATGAACTTCTTGTATCAATACTTCACCAAGGGAAAATTTGGAGGCATTCATATGCACTTTATATGGCTTGGTGAAGTCTTAGAGTGCCAATAATGGTTCTTTAGCCGCTGCTTATTCCAAGGTCTCAAAAGCTCCTTCGCACTTTTTCATCCTAACTCCATGACTTATTCTTCTTTAGCTAATCTGTCTAGGGAGATATTATAGAAGAATAGCCTTTGATGAATCTTCAGTAGTAAGCGATAAGGCCTCGAAAGGATTGTAGCTCAGTCATCTTCTTTAAGGGATCCTATTTATAGATGACTTGTACCTTGGACTTGTCCATCTTCAACTTTCAATCTCCCACAATGTGCCCTAAAAACTTAACTTCATGTTGAGCAAAGGCACATTTCTCCTTCTTGACATAGAGTTCATTCTCTCTTAAGACTTGAAAATTACCGGAGGTGTTGGATGAGTTTATCTAAGGTTTTACTATAGATGACTATCTCGTCCAAGTACACTACAACAAATTTGTCCCAAAAATGATGAAAGACTTTATTTATAAGAGTGCAAAATGTGGTGGGTACATTAGTAAGTCCAAATGGCATAACCAAGAATTCAAAGGATCTGTACCTTGTAACACATGCCATTTTTGGCTTGTCCACTTTGACAATCCTAGCTTGATAGTACCCCGAAATTAGAACAAGATTGCTGAATCACCTTGCTTAGTCAAGTTGGTCGAACAAGCCATCGATCAAAGGGATAGTGTACTTTTTTTTCACGGTGATCTTGTTGATCATCCAGTAGTTTATGCATAGCCTGAGTGACCCATCTTGCTTCCTTTGGAATAACAACGGGGCACCATAAGGAGCCTTTGATGGCCTAATGTATCCCACACCTAAAAGCTCCTTGAGTTGTTTCCTCAATTCTTCCTACTCAGGAGGCCCCATTTGGTAAGACATGACCACCGGTGGGGTAACACCGGGGACCAACTTGATCTTTTGATCAACTTCTCACTTCAGCAGTAATCTCTTAAGCAAAGAGGGAGGCATAATGTGCTTGAAGTCTTCAAGGACATGAGAAATTTATTTAAGCAACTAGAATGACAATGAGTCTTCTATCTCCTTCTTTAGAGTTGCTAGGAAAGTGGGTTGCCCCTTTTTTGTCTTTGGAGAATTATAAAGCGGAGAGTTGCTTGGTTTGAAGGCTTACCTTTCTTGTCAATGGTACTATGCTAGTGTTGCTTTTTTATAAGATGCACGTCGTGTTAGCAAAGGTGATAGGCACTGCTTTGCTGCGATCCATAAACTCCATGCCAAGCACTATTGGATAATCATCCATTGGCACAATCAAGAAATAGGAAGATGAATGATGCAGTGTGTCGGTATTTATAATACTGAAGATTCATCAAGGCTATTCTTTTATAACATATCTCTTGATAGATTTGCTAAAGTAGAATAAGTCATGGATTTAGGATGAAAAGTACGAAGAAGCATTTGATAACTTGAAGCAAGCGGTGGCTGAAAAGCCCTTATTGGCTTCCCCAACTTCACCAAGCCTTATGAAGTGCATAAGAATGCCTCCAATTTTTCCCTTAGTGAAGTATTGATACAAGAAGGTCATCCCATTGCGTACAAAAAATAAGAAGATGAATGATGCAATGCGTCTGTATTCCATAGAAGAAAAGGAGATGACTACAGTGTGCATTGGCTAAGAACTTGGAGACATTACTTGTTAGGGTCCAAGTTCAAGATAATGACCAACAATGTGGCCACAAGTTACTTAGGCAAAATAAACTCACATCAAAGCAAATCCGATGGAAAACTTTGTTGGTGAAATTCAACTTTGAAATGGAATACAAGCCAGGCCGAGCTAACTCAGTGGTGGTTACACTAAGTTGAAAGGAAGAACTTGCCTCCATCACCAATCTTAGCTTCTCTCTGGTGGACAAGATTAAGGAAGGATTGGAGCATGATCCTCAAGCCAAAAATTTGATGGAATCTGCTAGGCAAGGGAAGACTTGCCAATTTTGGTTTGAAGAAGGGATGCCATCACCAAAGGAAACTGGATATATGTGCCCAAGTGGCAAGGCCTAAGGAAAGAGATTATCAAGGAAAGCCATGACTCCAAGTGGGACTGACATCCGGGGATATGGAAAACACTAGCCTCATCGAGTGAGATTATTATTGGCCCTAAATGCTTGAAGATGTGGAGCTTTATGTCAAGACTTGTCTTTGTGAAAAGAATGAATAAAAACAACCATATGGACTTTTGGAACCTTTACCAATACCCGAGAAGTAGTGGTAAGCGTTTCGATGGACTTCATCAGTGGCTTACTGATGTCCAAAGGCTATGGCAATGTCATCATGACTGTGGACCGAGTTAGTAAGTATGTGGTATTCACTCCCTTGCCCACGAAGTTTTTGGCCAAACATGTCTCCCGTCTCTTTTTCAAACGTGTGGTGAAGTATTTGGGCATACTGAGGGCCATCATAAGCGATTTAGGTGCTCGCTTCATTGGAAAATTTTGGATGGAGCATTTCAAGATAATGGGCATCGATCTTCACTTCTCCGCAAGTTTTCACCCTTAAACTAATTGACAAACCAAAAAAGTCAATGCCTTGTTAGAGCTATACTTGAAGCATTATGTGAGTAATAACCAAAATGATTGGGCAAGACTACTTGGCATTGCCCAATTATCATACAACTTAAAAAAGAGTTTGGCAATGGGAGCAAGTTCATTTAAGATTGTCACCAAGCAACAACCAAGGACTCCCCACACTTTGGTCATGGATTATAAAAGTCTAAGTCCAATTGCTCAAAAGATGGCCAAAGGTTGGAAAGAAGAGTTAGATATAACACAAGCCTTTTTTGTCAAGGCAACCAAGAAGATGAAGAAATGTGCTGATGCTAAAAGGAGACCTCTCGAGTATGAAGCAGGAAATCTTGTGCTGGTAAAGATACTATCCCACCAAACTCAAAAATGATTCGCTAAAGTGCACAAAGGGCTAGTACAACATTATGAGAGGTCATTCCCGGATGAGAAGTGGATTAGTAAGCAAGCTATATTCTCATTTTACCTTCTCACTTAGAATTGCATTTAGTGTTCCATGTAAGTCTCTTGAAGCCCAATCAAGCCAACAAGGATGATCCTACAAAGGGAGAATTGAAGAGAGCACCTACTTCGATCACCATCGTGCCCACACATGAATGGGAGAAAATCATCTATCATTGAGTGATACCAAAGAGAGGTAACCATCCTCGTTATGTGGAGTACCTTGTTAAGTGAAAAGGGCTACAAAATAGAGAAGTGAACTGGGAGTAGAAGCTCACTCTATGGAACAAAAAGGATGCTATTGAAGTTTACAAGGGAGGAGGGATGAGGGTTTCACTAGATCAAGCGGGGGAGAATATCACACCTAGCGCAACATGATTAAAAAAATCCTGCCAAGATCAAGTCATGGAGGTTTTTCTCCATACTTAGGAAAATTTTAAACTTGGCATCATATAACCTTGTATGGTATGTAACAATGTAGAATTGTGTGACTGTCTAAAATGCTCTCCATGAGCCTATAAAAGAGAATAGAATTCTAGGACATGGATGAACACTTAGATATTTTTTGAGAAGAATACCGAGTTCCCTAAAATGTAAATAAGGACCCAACCGTCCATTAGGGAGGTTGAGGCCTTTAAATAGTGTAAAGGTCCTTCATTTGTAAGCCAAGCAAGAGTTGAAAAAATAAAGAGTTCTTTGAAGTTCCCTTCAAGCCTCGAAGTAAGTTTTCATATTCTGAAGCTCTTAAGTTTTTGTCAAACTTTATATGTAAAGGCAGAATAAGTGATCAAGTGTCACACGTGACGTCGGTGAAATGCACTAGTGCATGACATCGGGACAAGAAAATGATCCCCACAGTGGGAGAGCGCTTTGCTCCTTGGATGTTTCTATTAAATTTACGTATGAGACTTTTTAAGTCAATAATTGGCTCTTTATGTAAAAGCTTATGTTGTTTTTTTGCTATTTCTGTATGTGGTAATATGTGTAAAATTTATCTTTAAGTTCTAAAACTATATGCAATAGTTTAATTTGCTTGTAAAGCAGTTTGGGAAGACTTTGAAAGGTGTTTACTATCCTCATAATGGTGGCAAAAATAGTCTTTTGTGATAATAGTTCATTGCCACACTTGACCAATCCATTAAAGCTTGATATGTTTATGATATTAATAAATCTATAGGAAGTGTATACAGATATAAAGTATAAATTATAGTTGCCATTCAATTCATAGGATGATGCTAAAATTGTGCGTTTGTTGAAATAATTAAGGAAGTTCATCTTCTTTGTTAAGACTGTTAATTAAAGTTTAGTGGTTTGAATTAATCAGTTTCCTTGTAAGGATATGTACGTATATATATATGGATCTTATTCTAATACAAAAGCTATGAGAAAACATTCTTGCCATTTGTTTATGTAGATCTTTCATTAGTCTTTTTTATTTATTTTCATGATTATTTGGAAGTTATCATAGTGTTAATGTGGAATAGAATCTAAAAGTTGGGGAAAAAACCTTGAGGAGTGAATTGAGACAGTGTTTTAGGTGTTAATAGCCCTCACAAACATTATTTGCAAAACAAATTTGATGGAAAAACACCTTTAGAATATAATAAATCTCGAGTTTTGTTAAATTGGAAAAAAAAAAAAAAAAGACTTCTTGTAAGGAAGAATTGTGTCCTAAGTTAAGTTGCATCTGAGAAAAATTGGAGGAATACAACATTTAATAAAGCCACTAGAGGAATAAACTCTTGATGAGACAATAGAAAACAACTCTTCATAAGTTAAAAAGATATGAGTCATTATGGGCTTATTTCATTGTTGATTTTAATAACTGTTTTTTGTTCTTGAAAAAAAAATTAAGAAACTTGTTTGATAATGTCTTTTTCTAAATTATTTTGAAAATTAAAAATAGTGTTTTTAAAACTAAAAAACTAAGAATAACTTTTAAATGTTTTAGAAATTTTTGTTTTTAAAAACAATGACAAAAGTATAGAAAATTTTTTAAAATTTTCAGTTTTAAAATTTTGTAAATCTAGAAAATACAAACAATTAAAGGTAACACAATTCCAATACCATTTAGGGTTCATATTTTTTGAAATTCATATTATCTTGTAGACATGGGTGGAGGTCAATGGACCCCTACCCCTTGTCTCTCCACCTCTCCCTACGCCCTCCTCCCTCACCCCCTTCCTCCAGTGTCCTTTTCTGTCCCACTATCCACCTTGCCCAATTGTCATACCTTGTTCAGATGTTCAGCTTTCTTGTTCGGGTCGTTCCGTCCACGCCTCCACGGTGTCACAAAAGTACACCCTGTGCTAATGAATCTGGATCCACTTAACTTTTGGTGTTAGAAAGCCAAAGAGCATGATTTAGCGCCCATCTATCAATTTGATGGTTGGGGCACTAAAAAATGGAAATGTGGGGCACGACGAGTTTCAAGGAGCAAGATTCATTTGATTTTCAACATGAAGAAATATATATATATCAATATATTATATATACTCATAACCATAAGGTCCTTAAATGAATCCTTGTACCATGATCAAATACAAAATTAAGAATAACTTTTTACAATTTCTCTGTTTCTTATTAGATAATTCGTATATTTTTTTGGCGAAGCCTTATTCTTTGTGATTTCTTTGGTGAAGCTTCGATCATTCTTATCTCCCTGGTAAAGCTCTATTCTTTTCAAGGAGGTGAAGCTTCTTTTTTTTATTGTTTTTGAGTGATTTTGTTTGTTTGTTTATTTATTTATTTATTTTTTCCTCATTTGTGAGATTTTTTTATGAGATGTTGAGTTTGTAACTTTTAAGAATTGAAGAAATTTGTTGAAATATTTGTGTTTGATTAATTTTGATTGATTTATGGATATGATGAATATTAAAAAGAAAAATTGGTGATTTAGTAATAAATAAAAAACAAAAAGATTATCTGTTAAATAATAGTATTAATTTAAATAAAAGTTTAACAAAAAATATTAAATAGACTTCATCTATAAATTAGCAAAATCTTAAGTTTAAATAAAGATATATACCACTCTCAATGAGTAAACAATTTAAAAAAAAAAAAGTTGCACATTAAATAAAACTTATGTTGTTTGAATAGAGGTTGTGTGATAACTGATAAATGGCCAAAGGAGAGTAACAAGTTAGTATATTTATTGTTGACTTGCTTGGAGAGATCTCCTTGTATTTTGTTTTTTTTTTAAAACAAAACAAATTTGATTGAATGAGCTGGCTAACTTTTCACTTGAGATTTATTGTGTTATATATTCACTTTTATAAAAACTCTATCATAAATTGAGGATTAAATAATTTAAAAAAAATCTAAACTAGTTCAATATGATCATGATTAAGCATCAAATTTAGTGTTAGACATATTTGCTTAGGTGATTTATGAATTTATGATTTTGTTCAATTTATTTATATGTTTAATTTAATCAATTTTATAGCTATAGAGAAGCTTTTTTAAATATATACCAAAAAAGTGTTTAATCAAGAACGAGTTCAACTATGATACAAGCACTGCTGCACAGAAGAAAAGTTATGTTAAGTTTGATCTGAATGATATTATTGCCCACGTAACCCTTTGAAAACCATTTGAGGAATAGGATGAGGAGATTAGAGATCAAGTGAGGAGGGAGTATATATTGATGGGTTCATGCTAACTAGTTGGCCAAATTATTCTTGAAAACAACAAGCAAAAGATTTGAGGAACTTTAAAGAAGTGTGGTTTTAGAAATTTGATTGGTTGGAACACAGTGTGGAGAAAAATACTGCTTATTGTTTCTATAGCTAGTTATATTTTTATGCAACCAAGGTGTGATAAACTTGGGATTGATGCCTTCACAAAGACAAGGTTTAGTAATTGGAAGAAGGCAATGGAAGTTTTCATTGATCATGTTGGTAGAGTTAATAGCAGTCAAAATAATGCAAGGCGATATTGTGAGGATTTCAAAAATCAAGGGCAAAGCGTGTCACATATGTTCTCTGCTGTTTAATGTGTTGTTAGATTTCTTCTATTTCAAGGTTTCGCTATTCATGGACTTAATGAATCTTCTAGTTCCACAAATAGAGGTAACTTTCTGGAGATGCTAAACTAGTATGGAGAGAAAGTTGAAAATGCTAGTTGTGTGATTAATGAAAATGCTTACAAAAATAATCAAATGGCTTCGCCACAAATACACAAGGAGTTAGTGAGGGCTTATGCAGAAGAAACTACAGGGGCTATTATTGATGAGATTGGAGATAGTCATTTCTCTATCCTTCTTGATGAGTCTCGTGAATAATCAATAAAGGAACAAATGGTCCTGATTGTGAAGTTTATGAACAAAAAAGGGCAGGTATTTGAAAGATTTCTTAGTGTTGAATATCTTTATAATACTTCAACCCCTTCATTAAAGGCGGCCTTGGATGGATTGTTTGCCTTGTGGTTTATCTATTTCTAGATTGAGAGAGTAGGGATATGATGGAGCCTCAAATATGAAAGGGTAATTTAATGGTTTGAAGGTAGTGATTTTGAATGAAAATCCATTTGTTTTTTATATTCTTTATTTTGCCCACCAATTGTAGTTGGTTGTTATTTCTATTGCTAGGAGCATTTTGACTATTAATGACTTCTTTAGTTATGTTAGTATGATTGTGAACATTGTGGTTTTTTCTTGTAAAAGAAGAGATGAATTGCTTCAAAAACACCATGATAAGATTGTGAAGAAATTGGAGACAGGTGAGATTTTTTTAGGAAGAGGCTAGGATCAAGAGACTAAACTTGCAAGACCCAATGATACTTGGCGGGGCTCACATCATACAGCTTTAATTCATCTATTGACTATGTGGGAATCAGTATTAGATGTGTTAGAGAATGTGTGTAATGATGGGAATATTGTAGAACAAAGAGGCGTAGCATGGGGTTTGATACAAAGGATGGACAGTTTTCAATTTATATTTATCTTGCATCTGATGATTAAAGTGTTGGGATTAACTAATGACTTGTCATATACATTGCAACAGAAAGATCAAAACATTGTTAATGCAATGGGTTTGATTATGATTATGAAGAACTTATACAGGACTTGACGGAGAATGGATAGGATGTAATTTTAGAAGTAGGAGCTTTTGTGTTGCAATGTCAATTTTAGTGGCCAATATGGAAGATAGTATACCAGTTCAAGGTTATTCGAGGCATAGAGGGCAATTGTTTAATTATTACTATCACTATCATGCTGAGATCTTTTTTACTATGATTGATTTACTTACTGCTAAGATGAATAACCGGTTTAGTGAAACTTCTACTGAGTTATTGAGATGTATTACTTGTTTTGATCCGAGAAACTCTTTTCAAGATTCGATCATGGTATGCTTCTTCAACTTGCTCAAATTTACTCTGATGGCTTCTCCACATCCGACCATCTTATCTTGAAAGTGCAACTTGGCATATACAATTATGATGTGAGAAGAATTTATGAGTTTTCAAATTTTCATGATCTTGTAAGTCTTGCTGTGGAGATGGTTCAAACTAATAAACATTTGACTTTTCCATTGGTTTATCTCCTGATTAAATTGCCGTTGATCTTTTCAATGGCAACAACAATAGTTGAAAGAGCATTCTCAGCAATGAACATCATAAAAACAAATTGTGAAATAAAATAGGCAATGAATGGTTGAACAATATGATGGTATGCTATATTAAGTAAGAAATATTTGTTAAATTTGATGAAGAAATAATTTTTCAATGTTTTCAAAACTTGCAAAATTAAGGGGGATTTAGCTCCCCCTCGTAGTCATTAGTGGTATTTTATTTTATCTTTTAAAGTATTATGATTATTGTATCATTTTGAATTTTTAATTTATAAAAATTTTGTTAATTGTTTTTTTTTTTAAGTTTGTACTTTGCCCCTTTCCCAAGGTTGTCAAACCCGGACCGGCCCCGCCGGTTCAATCGGAAAACCGGGAACCGGCCATGTGGTCGGGCCGGATATACCCCATTGACCAAGGTATTAAAAAACCTGGTGTTAACCCGGTGACCTGGGCGGTTCAACCGGGAACCGGTTGACCCGGTCGGGTCAATCGGGTCACAATGTTTAATTTTTTTTTTTTTACAATATTTAATAATTTATTGTTAATTCTCATTAGAAACCACAAAATCGTGTATATTTATTAATATTAATTTATAATTTATAATCAATAAATAGAATTACAATATATATATCATAAACATACCAACAAAAATTAACATTTAAAAATAAAATATATTAATGTGTTATGTAAATACTTTCTAAAAATTTAATTTATTAAGAAAATAAAACAATAAATGAGTGTAATTTTATTATAAAAATATAAAATTAAAGTATTCTAATTAAATAAAAAATATAAGAAAATTTAAAACAAAATAAAAACTCAATTGAGATATAAGAGTTAGTGAATTAAATTTCTTATTTATTTTAACAAAATCAACCAATAAATAAATAAATAAATAAATAACACCGAGAGAAGTTCGATAATTATATATTAATATATTAAATTTTTAAATATTTAAAAAATGTAAAAATAAATGACATAATTAGAAACTCTGCTGTATATAAGGTCATTTATCAATTTAAATATCAAATTTGAGTAGTTTTTTATAATATAATTATGGGTTTAATATTATATTTGCTCATTATTAATTATTATAATATTTTTTATATTTAATTATTGACCCCGGTTCAACCCTGGTTCGATCCAGTCGAACCCATTGACCCCTGGGCTTAGCCGGGTCATTGCCCGGGCCGGGTCTGACAACCTTGCCCTTTCCTTAGAATTTCTGGCTCCTCCCCTGCTTATAGACTTTGGATATCCTTACTCTAGAGGTTTTTACAACCTTAACAGTCAAAGATAGCATATCTAAGAATACCGACAAAAAAGTTGATAAAAAAAAATTACAAAGAGAGCTTTTAATTTTAGACATTCTTCTTTGAGATGATAATCGAATATTGTTTTGGTGTATCAAAAATTCGATTTTCAATTCCAAAATTAATGCCTCTATACATGCCTTTAAGGCAATGTCGGCAACCGATCATAATTATATTACAAACTGGATGTGACTACATTACAATAATTCTAAACATTAAATACATACACTATAATGTCATTTTAAATTTTATTTATATTGGTTCATAATTTATAAAATATATTATTATATAATTTCATTTTAGTCATATTATTATTAAATTATTATAAAAACATATAGTAATATCAATTTCATAAAACAACTAAGTTAAACAAATTTTTGTGTTTTGTTTTAAAAATATATTTTTAAAAACTTTTTCAAATGACTTTTTTATTTTAGATATGTTTTGAAAATACATTTACTCAAGCAAAGTTTTTTTTTTAATTCCAAAACTTATTCTAGAAGTCAATTTTAGAAATTTGTTCTAAAAAAATATAACCAAAAACAGTATCAAATAGATCAAATATTTTATTTTTTATTTCATCTACTTCTATATTAAAAAATACAATTTATATTAACAGTGAATTATTTTCTAAAATAAATGATTAAATAAATAAATAATTTCTTATAAAATTAAATAATTTATATCAGCACAATAATCAAAAATAATTCTTCTAATAGTATTTTATAAGGATAAATATAAAATTTTGGCATAGTTACCCCGTTAAAATTAAATTACAATAAATATTTAAAAATTTATCATAAACAAATCTAATGGAGCTCCTAACTCAAATTAGCCTGTGTTATTCCCTCTCTATCATTAAAAACTTTTCTGAACTATCTTTCTATTTCAAAATTTATCCTCACAACACTCAAGGTGACAATTAAATTTTGGCACCTAAACAAAATTAATTGTAAATTATGATGTATTATCCAATTACCTTTGAAAGTAGCTAGGTGCCAAAATTACTGCATTGGATATCATATAAGGATGCTTTTAATGTATTATCCAATTACCTTTGAAAGTTGGATATTATCCAAAATTTGATGTATTATCCAATTACCTTTGAAAGTTGGATATTATAAGGATGCTTCTAATTCTTTTAAAAATATCATATTTAATAAAATTATTACATTGGATAGTATATGGATAAACTTTTGAAGAGAAACTCGTAGTTTAAATTTGCAAGCTTGTCCAAAGAAAAACAAAAATAAAAAGTAGATGTGGGGCAAAAAATTAAATAGTTTATTTTTATATATTAATTACAATTCATTCACAATTGTGGGTGTTTGGTCTAGTGGTATGATTCTCGCTTCGGGTGCGAGAGGTCGCGAGTTCGATTCTCGCAACACCCCCAATTAAGGCTTGATTAACTGTTTTATTTATTGATAAATTAATCTTCATATGTACCATCGTTTAATTAATTTTTTTTACAAAAAAATCTTAATATTAGAAGAGATTGAACTCAAAGGAAATATAAAAGAATTTAAAAAAAAGGGTAAAGGATTCATTGTTTGACTTGTGGGTTGGTGGGCCAAAGCAAAAAAAAACCAGTGAACTTCGATGATAATGAGGCTGAAGCATATATTATACCTTAGTTTAGCTGAAAACCTTGTCAATGTAGTTGCTACCTCTTCTTTCCAAAGGGCAGGAAGTTACCAAAACTGCCAAACTTTTGAATAAATTGTACCTTGGGTCGTGAATAACTTTACCATTTCTGGATTTCGTTTTTTAATTAGTTATGGTCTTCTTTCCTTGTTTTTATCTTTTTGTTCTTCTACTTTATTTTTTCTTTCAATAAATCATCCCCGAGAGGTTCTTTACTTGAAAAAAAAAAAGTTGCCAAACTTTTTAGCATACTATGACCTTTAAAGTGTAAAATTTGGAAGCAATCACCTAAATGATCCACATATATACTTATGACATATCATTTGAAAACATAAATTAAAAGTTCAAACCGTGGTATTGTTATTTATAAGACGTTTTGGACAATTAATTTATGTTTTCAAATGATATGTCATAGATATATATGTGGATCATTTAGGTGATTGCTTCCAAATTCTACACTTAATGAAGGTCATAGTATACTTGTGGGCTCCTTTTTTTTCACATGGCCTTTGATTAGGGTTAGACCAGTTAAAAAGCATGGACCACAAATCAAATTTTAATATTTTGGTGACTTCAAGGGATTGTGGGTTCATGAATTCCACTAGGGGCAAGCCCCTAATGTTAATTACCATGAACATTGTCACAGGAACCTCCGATTAAGACAATAAGTATGAAGAAGGAAACAAATTGTGACAATCAATTTTCATTCATTTCAATAAATATGAATTCATGGATTTCATTGAAAATACAAGAAATTTGAAATCATCTTGACAATCATCTTGACTTATGGACTTGTATCCAAATTTGTGTCTTGGGCGTCTTGTATTTTAGATTTGATTTGTGTCTTGAGTTTGATTTGAATATCAAGTTATGACTTCTTTATGTTGATAAACCATAGACTTGGCTTTGATTTTTTTCATAAGCTTCGGCTTTTATGCTTGTAAGGCATTCCTTCTTGACTTGTGAAACTCTTTGGGCCTTTGACTTATAATGTCTTCAGACTTTTGAGTTCAATTGCCGATTTATATGAATTTTTAAATATTGACTTGTGAAGCTCTTTGGGCTTCGACTTTTGATGTCCTGAGACCACTGAGCTCAATTATCGATTTATAAGATTTTTCAAACATTGACTTGTGGAACTCTTTGGGTCTTTGACTTTTGATGACTTGATACCATTGAGTTTAATTGTCGATTTATATGGATTTTTTAATATTGACCTGTGAAGCTCTTTGGGTCTTCGACTTTTGATGTCCTGGGACCATTGAGTTCAATTGTCGGTTTATATGATTTTCAAATATTGACTTGTGAAGCTCTTTGGGTCTTTGACTTTTGATGTGCTGAGATCATTGGGTTCAATTGTTGATTTTTTAATGGATTTTTAAATATTGACTCTTTTCATATCTTGAGTCTTGACTTGATTGTTTTGGTTTTGATTATGTATATCATGATATATCGCTGCATGTGCGTCATCATTGCATTGCATGCCTGATTGCCATCTTGAAATATCTCATAACCGCCTTAAAATTTATACATATATGTTTTTAACTTTTGTCGTCATCTCGAAATGAATAAGTCACCACTGCCTATGCCTTATCACCGCGTAGCATGCTTTGCTGCTGCCTTAAAATATATATATATATATATATATATATATATATATATATATATTTTACTGCTGCCTTGAGACAAATTTAGTCACCACCTCAAGATAAGCATCCTTGTCGTTACTTTGGGATTAGCAGTGCATATTTTCTCTACTATCCGTTTGTTTGCATATCATTTCTAGATTTATTTATTTATTTATTTTAATCCACATTTATCATAGTGGGTTCTATTTATTTATTTTAGAGGACATGTGAGTATATAGTATGTACATTATTTCATTTTTTATTAGTTATTTATTTATTTTTTATCACATGTGTATGCATGCTTCTCAATTTTTATCTCATGCACATGTGCATGCATATAATAATTTTTTTTTTTTTGCCCATATGCATGGTGATCCTGGCTTTTAGATGTGTGAGCATGCATGTATATATTCTTCTCGTTTTGAGAACTCCATATGTATCCCTTGTGTTGTGGGCCTCATTTTTTAATAAACCATATAGTATGCATATATACCATTACATCATTTTCATTTTTTTTTTCATTCTTTTTTTTTTTCTATACATGCATGCAGGAGCACGTGAATATATATATATATATATATATATATATATATATATTTGTTTATATATATACCTTGGACCCATATTCATCATTTACTAATGGTGGGCCCGGCCCTTATTATTATTATTTTTTAATTTTTTATTCTTCATCAATTTTTATTTGCATGTGTGTCTCTTATGGTGAGCCCATTTCCTTTATTTTATGTTTTAATGCACATCATGCATGCTTTTCATCATTCTCATTTTTTTTTTGTTTTCATTGCATGCTTCTATATCATATAGAGGGGGATTAATGCCTTGAATGCAGATCAGCGGGTGTATGGAGAAAAGCAATTCCCTTAGCTACATTCATGGAACCTTCTACGTACCATGCTTCATTATTTATTTATTTTATTATTATTTATTTTGCATTGTGATGATTTTTCTCCATTTAACCATATCCATTCACTTTCATATGCATGCATTCCTATCCTACTCTTTGATTTTTTTTATATTTTATTATTATTATTATTATTATTTTTATGCATGCTTTTTTCTAATCCAAAAATCATCACTGCATTTTTTTTTAATCTTATATTTGGATTAGAGTGGGTCTTTTAACATTTCATGTTAATAACCCAAAAGAACTTCATGCTAAAAATCAGATTAAACAATCTGAATATAAACAGCTTTCATGGCATAATAGTATTTCATGATAACTTTAAAAAAAGTAAGCACTTTGCTTTCCTCCAATTTTACAGCTAAAGAAAGTTCCTTTTTTTTTTTTTATGCCATGAGACATTCTTGCATATATTACTAATCACAGCTGCAATGTGAAAAGACTAGGTTCAACCTGGTTCCTCACCATCAATGCAATTAGATCCAGTCTAAAGCATAGCCTTTCTTAAAGAATTGGTTAATGAGCATTGTGTGTAGATATTTGACAGTCATTCTAAACATGTTAGTCTTTACCAGTCCATTAATAAGAGCACAATAAGTATGGGAACTTCGTCGAATATCACAATGGACCATCTCATCAAACAGATATCAAGAGTCAACAACCTTTCCCATCTTTGAATAACTGTTGACAAGTGCGGTGTAAGTCCGAACACCTAGCATGATGCCTGCCTATAGCATTCTGTCAAAGGTGAGCTCAGCTTCCACCACTGCCTTTTTTAAAGCCTAGCTTTCACCTTCTCAACTATCCACCATCCATTAATTTGCACATTTTTTTAATGTGAGTATGAATGCACAAGCAATGGTTATTTGCATCCCTTTGCTTTCAAACATATCATTCTCACTCATCACACTCGATTTTATTTATTTATTTATTGTATTATTATTATTATTATTATTATTATTATTATTATTATTATTATATTTTTTATAGATGACAGAAGATAACCTTGTGTAGAATTTTGACACAGATATAGGCCACAAAATAAGGCTTCAAAAGCAAGGCAAATGCTCAGACTGCTATTCGTAGGTCCATGGCATGCATGACTTTAAATCCACATAATCACTATGATTTACAGATTTCTCCATGCATTATCATACAACTTAATGCACCTCAAAGCTATTGGAAAATAAGTTTCATCGTTCATTACATGTCAGGGTTTGCATGCGTTTGCAAGTGCTCAAGCCAATACACCAATAGGAATGGACTGTGAAATGCCACAAGAAGTCATCATCCTTGGTTGCTCTGGTTTCCCTAAAAAAAAATGGTTTTTTTTTTAATTGGCTTGAATGCGGACCGGCGGCATTCTTCACACTCTCCGGCGTCATTGTCTTTGGCGGCAGCAGAGACATGTGCATCATCATCTCACCGGCACCGTTGTCGGCGCCTCTTGCATCATTACAAAGGCTTCATGCGTAAACACTGTATTGTTCATCCTTCTGATATTTATCTCCGCACCCACCGAAGGAGTGAAAGAAATCTCTGGATCATCATCCAACAATGAAGAAACGATGGGCTCTGGCAGCACCACTGGGTGATAGATCTCGGATCTATCCATCTTGTTCATCTTGTTATCCAAAATGCTGAGCTTCGACTTGAACGGACTGCTGGGAACTTCACTGCCATTCATCTGCTTCAGCATGGAGCTTCATTGATTCTCAATCATGGTTTGGTCAGAGAACAGCTATGTGATTACTGCCTATCGGTTATCGAACAGAGCATGAGCGCCGATGATGATAACATCCTCATTGGGAGGGAACAGCTAGTGCTCCACGTTCGGCGAGAGCGCCTACAGTGGAGAAGCCAATGACGATGCAATCGAAGACGGACAGGGCTGAGCTTGCTCGAGGAAAATGGGGACCATGTTGGAACAAACCACCTCAGCGGCTTATAAACTTAACAAGCTCGACGTCCGAGGAGTTGAGAGAGGAGAAGACTTTTTTTTTTGCTTTTTTTATATAAAAAAATCTTATTTTTTCCTCTAACCCATCCCTTCTTCTGGTCTTCCTTTTTTTCTTTTTTTGATTTTTTCTGAACTTTTTTTAATTCTTCTCCCTGATTTTTTTTCTTTTTTTTTTCTTCATTCTTTTTTTTAAATCTCCTTTGTTTTTTTCTCTTTGGCCAGTCCTTCCTTTGCTCCTTTTTTTATGGAAAAAAAGTTGTTACTACCATCTTCGGCGGTGACAGCAACAGGGGTTTTGGCGATGACGGTGGCAACAACGTCCGCGAAAGAATTAAGCTAGCTTGGCGGCATTATCTCAGCCACTTAAGCATCAACGATGGCGGCGACAGCGGTCATTAGCAGCAGTAGCGACAGTGTTGGTGGGCGGCGATAGTGTTGGTGGAGACAGCATCCAGCATGATTGGCGGCATTATCTCAGCCACTCAACCATGACGGTGATTTTTTTCCTTTTTTTCTTCATTTTTTTTTTCAAATCTTCTCCTCTTCTTTTTTTTTTTTAATTTTTTCTGGCCTCCGGTCCCCCCAAGCTTCCTCCTTTTTTTTTTCTCTTGTCTCTTTCCTTTCTCTTTTTTCTTCTCGGTCTCTCCCCTCTGGGTTCGGCCTCCTCCTTTCTTTTAGAGGACTCATTTGCTCTTATCTTTACCACCAAACCTCTCCGGGAAATCATAACCCAACCTCCGTGAAATCATAGCCCATAATGAACCAAGTCAAAGGATAGGATAAAATCAAAATTTAAAATTAAAATTTGATTTTTTTTAAAATTTAATTAATAAAATCTCGAGAGAGGATAAAATCAAAATTTTAAATTTTAATTAAAATTTCAAAATTTAATCAAATTCAATCTGCCTTGGGATATGTGTTTGGGAGCCCCAAGATTCGCATTTTCTCAGGTTGCCTCGAGATCTGTTCTCAGGCTACATGAAATTTAGGATTGCCTCGGGATGTGTATTTGGGCTATCCTAAGATTTGAGATTGCCTCGAGATAAGTGTTCTCAAAGGCAATCTTGTAATTTGCATTTTGCTTCGAGATATGTTCTCAAGGGCAATTTTGTAATTTTTTTTTGTTATTTGTCTCGGGATTTGTATTCTAGTCAAAGACAACCAAATTATCAATTAAGATTAAGATTAGGAAATTTAAATTTAAATTCTAAATATATCTATGATTAGGATATATTAGAATTTAAATTAAATTGGGATTCGGGTTCCATTAGGGCATTGGGTTCTATTATGACATATGTTATATTATTTATATAAAAACAATACTGAAAAGTTTCACAGCTTTTATTTTTGAAGTAAAGAACCCCCTTGGGCTAATTTCTTGAAAGAAAAAAGAAAGTACAAGAACAAAAAGACAAAAACAAGCTTGAAAGAAGACCATAACTAAATCAAAAGAGAAAGCCAGAACTGGTAAAGCTCTTCATGACCCAAGCTTCAATTTATTAAAAAGTTTGGCAGCTTTGGCAAATTCCTACCCTTTGGAAAGAAGAGGTAGCCACTGCATTAGCAAGGTTTTGTAGTTAAACTAAGGTACAATATATGCTTTAGCCTTATTATCATCCAAGTTCACCTATTCTTTGTCGCTTTGCCACATCAACCCATAAGTCAGAGAACGAATCCTTTTCCTTTTCTTTTTTTTTTTTATTTCTTCTATTTTTCCCTTGAGTTTAATCTCTTCTGAAAATAATATTTTTTGTTAAAAATAATAATAATAATAAATAATAATAACATTTTTATTTTTATTTTGTTTTATCATTTATTATTATTTTTTAACTTTGTTTTGATTGTTTTCAGTTAGCAATTTGATTTTTTTTGTATTTTATTATTATTATTTTTATTATTTCTAGTCTTCTATTTTTAATTTTCTCCCTATGTAAGTTTAAAATAACAAAAAATTTTATTGCATGTACAACCTGATAAAATTAGAATTGCCAATTAACTTTTCAATATATATTTTGCTTATCGTTTAATTATTTAAAAAAAATCAAATTGCTAAATGATAACAGCCTTTATCTCTCTATGGATGTTTAAAATAACAAAAAGGTTTATTACATGTACAACCTGATAAAATTAGAATTGCCGATAAACCTTTCAATATATATTTTGCTTGCAACGTATCATTTGGTATTTTTCAATCACAAATATCTTTAAAAGAGTCATTACAAATATTCCAAAAAAAAATTGATTAATGGGAAGCTAATTTTTTTAAGTTAAAATCATAACAAACACGATATTATAATATTGGGTAAATTAATTAGATGGTTATCTAATTTTTAGGTATTTTTATTTGAGTAAATGAACTTAAATTTTAATTTGATATCCAAATTTTAAAGTCACTGGCACTCACACCATTAACAACAATTGGCCTATGATGACATGTCTCACGATCTATAACACATTATCATGCCACGTGACAAACTTTTTTTATTATATAATTAATTCGCTTTAAGAACCATTTTCCCTCTTTTTCCATCTCATGAGCTCCAATTCCTTTCTAGGAACCCTAATCGCCAGAGGATAAAGCATTGTTTGTCTGTTGATGATGAATGATTAAATCCAGCAAGTGTATGGGGTCGTCAAGTAATACCCTAATCGCCAGAGGATAAAGCATTGTGTGACATAGGGGTCATATTCCATGGGGCCAAGGAGCTAGTATTACTTCCCTTTCATCTATTTCCTAGCCTAACGCTTCAAAAGATGAACAATAATTACAAAAAGAGAAAGAAATAACTAAAATGAAATCCGAACTGCTATTATATACAATTGGCAATCAAGGGAGAACCAAACACAGGAAGAGGTGATTTGGACAATGAATCCCCCTAGGGTAGTCATTAAGTCCTAAACTTAGGGTGATATGTTGAGATGGTAGTTTGGGTCAAGGGACTCCTAAAGTAGGTCAACCCCGATGGTCACGGCGATTAACCGCTAATCCCATACAAGTATTTGATCGGAATTACTTCCGCCCAAATCCTCCTTTGATTGCATTACGCTTAGGGAAATCTCTAATTAGGATCTATACTCAAACTAAGACTAACCCTAATGTTTGGAGGGTGAAATACCCGATAGTCATGCCATATTTATACATAAATCACTTCCAAGCTAAGTGTGCCTAGTATAAAGGCGATGGCCACGCAATCAAGTACAACTTAGAAGTTGAACCACAGAGTTATCATGCAATCCAACACATCAATGAACACAAAGCTTGCACCACAAACTACAAGATTCTATTAAAGAAATACAACATCCAACAATACATCAATAAAGATGATCATCCAAATTATAAACAAACAACCCTAGAGTTCATTATGTCTAAACCAAAAATAAGTTAGTTCCTCATGAAAGAGGAATACTCACACAATTCCAAGGAACAAATAAACCTGAAAAGAAGCAAGAACTACTCCCTCTAGCTTTAGATCCCCTTGGATGGTGAAGATCTTAAAGGTTTCCCGAGATTTCTCCTCAAACGACGCTTTGATGCCTTGGATCTTCCACTGATCTCCTCCTCCAATGTTTGTCTTCCTCTTGGTAAAGTTTGCGCAGTGGATCACAAGAAATCACCTCTAAGAAGGGTGGGGTGGTGGCCCAAAAGGCCCAAGAAGAAGATGCCCTCAAAAAGCCCTAAAAACTTCTTTTAAAGTCTTTCTTGAGTTAGCTTCACAGCCTAGTTCATGGGCGTTAAGGAACCTGTAAGAGCCTCGGGATTTCTGCCAAAAATTACGTAAAGTGCCACAATAAAATGCTACAGTAAAAAAATAGATACAGTAAACTGCACATTCTTTAGACGATTTACAGGCATCTTCACGGCCATCAGAAAACCAGTCAACAAAATCTGAGACTTTGTCATTTCCTAACTCCTTCATACTACAGTGCTGCTACAGTATCATGCTCAAAAATGTCAATTTCGGTGTCAATTTCTTTCTCATTTGCGTTGTCAAGCTCACCTAGGCATCCTTGAGGCCTGTAACATGAATAAGACCAATTAAACTACAAAAAGGGCATCGATACATCTATTAATACATAAATAGTACAATAAATATATGTATAGAATATACACATTTAGGCGTTTATCAATGAACACTCTTATGATGATACTGTCAAGCCAAAGAGGTCCCAACAGAGGTTTAGTTTATCCATGATTCTCTCCCTGGCCATTAATTAGGGTTTCAATTAGTGTTTTTCCTTTTTCTTTTTAATAGGAAGGGAAATCAGTTAGGAAGCTAATTTTCAAGCCATTTGAGTGGTTGTAATTTTATTATATGAGAGTTTTGGATTTGCCACCAATGTTAATTACCTTTATTTAACCTAGTTTCCTTTAAATGGGACAAGCATATTATTTGATTGTTTTTATGTTAAAATATAATTTTATTTCAGTCGATTGATGTATATATATAGATATATATATCGTACACAAAATCTTGTTATTTGATTAAGAATGCAGTTTGTTGTAAATCACATCTTCATATAATATATATATATATATATATAATAAGCATTATTATGCTACAGAAATGTAAGTGTAAAAGTTGTAAGTCACATCTTCAAATTGTTGTAAATGCAAGTAATTGGAATTCTAGAAGTTCTAAAACCCAACAGTATTGTATATGTAATGGATTCATTTATAATTATAAGCATTGAAAAGCAGATCTTGCTATTCGATTAAGAATACAATTTGTTGTAACCACATCTTCATATTGAACAAAAATAAATAGTGTCTTAACTCATCTTAACAACTGCCATTTGATGGAAAATATTGAAATTCATAGAACTACATGACAACTGAATCATTTGCACAAAAAATGAACCATCCAACTATTCCACGTTCAACAAAAATTGCACATAAACAAAAATTACATTTAACTCTACAAAATATCTACATAGTGTACGCAACCTCCTTAATAGCATTTTCATCCTATTCCCTCACACCTTCTATAATGTTCTTGAGAATTGCCCCCATACTAAGATAGTTTTTTTTATTTTTGTGCCACATTTGTAGCTTGGTTCTTTCTCCCATGTACCTTGATTCCACTTGCCTACTTGCTTGTCTCCTTGATACCTCGTGTGGGTTTGTTTTAGCAACTCTTGTGGCAGAGCTCTCTATGAGTAAATAACTTAATTGGAATACTGCATAGCATTCACAAGCCATGTCAGAAAATCATTAAGAGAAAAATAGAGGTTCAAGGCCAACTAACTCACATCAGGCATCCACCTAAGAGTAAATCTAGGTAGATGGGTTGTTGTCGAATTTGTAGCAGTTGGATTAGGTCCCTATGTAAGAATAAGTTATTGTATTACAAAACATAACAAATTTAGAGTTCCAATGGGCGAGTTTTACCATTTCAGTTGTGCCCACATCCACTTTTTTCCTACATCTTCAACCTGCTTTTGCTAGATTAGAACCTTAGGCTTACAAATTATTTTTTTCACATCCCACAAGTTAGTTGCAAGAGAAATAATAAAAAAAAAAAAATTCCACTATCACATTTAGTGAGCAATTTCTTAACATTCCAATTCTCCCACTAGATCTTGCATCCTGAAATTCAATTACTCATTAGGAGTGAAGAAGTGAGTAATGGATCTATATACAATATTGTTCTTAGATACATTTGAAACGATTCTCACCTCTACAGTTGTATCCTCTTTTTGTCCTCCACTTACAATTTCATTTTGTCATTGTTGGGTGGACTCCTACAAAACATAAATTGCAATTTTTTTTTTGTGCATATCACAAGTTACAAGACTTTAGGGGAAAAACACATTAAACCTCATGCAGACTTGTGATGTTGGAGGCTACCTTTGGATTTGCATGCACACTTGTGGTGTTGAAAGCTACCTAATTCCCCTAGCTCTTCTTAAATGCAATGTAAATGTTTTGATGAAAAGTCCAATTGGGCTTTCAAGTACATTTCATTGACATAGTCTTTCCATTGATAGCTAGTGAATGGTTTTTACACAATACACAATTTTGGAAAATCAAATTATATTACAGTCCAAGCTAGAAAGTTCGAGTTTCCAAGCTTTCAAGTATAATTCATTGATATAATTTTTGGATTCCATCTTTTCAGTACAGTTCATTAAGATAATTTTAAAAGTCTAACTTCTCAAATATAATTTATTGACACCAAAGTGCAGGACTATTACAGGCATAATGTTCATTTGCACTCCAATGACAATAAGATACAACTATCTTAACCAGGACTAATTATTGGGGGTCAAAAGAAACTAATTCAACTCATTTATAGAAACTCAAATATGATTCTATAGAAATTTAAAGATTGATAGAAAATAAAGCATTATTCTATAGACTAAATTATGCTAATTAGATAATTGATGTTTTAGATTGCAATTGGAGTATTTTATAGGTAAACAAATATAAGATTAGCATCATATGTTCAACAATAATTTACAAATGAATGTGAAATATTGGCAAAAATCCCATTAACAATAATTGCAACCTTCTTATTTCCCAAAAAGTATGATATTTGATCCATTGGCATCAATAAATTGTTTCTACTTTATGTAAATTAATTCAAGTTCATTCAATCCCCAATCAATCTTAGAAAACTTACATTTATCTTGGAAAGAACTTTAAACATATCTATTATATGTTCTTTTTTTCTTAACATAGAGAAGCTATGCATATGAACTTTTAATCTTATATTTTAGATAGGATTGAAATATCTACTACAAACTAAAGCTACACCTTAGGACAATAAACCATGATGAAATCCATCTTTCTTACCCCAAACACTTCTCAATCCACATCCATTCCAAAAACCATAGACAAAACCAAATTCATAACTCAAACTCGACCACAAAATAAAGGAAAGAAATTTTACAAATCGAAACATGGTATATATATTAGATGAGGGGAAAAGAAAATAGAAAGGGAGGAGAAGGGGCATCGGCCTGATCTTGTTCATTTGTTGTCATATATAGCTTAGGACAAGGAAGTAACTCACTAAGGCAAAATTCTTCGAGGGCTTAGAGTTCTCACAGACAGAGAAGGGAAAAGGGATTGAATGATTGATTTTCTAAAGAAGGAAGATCTCGAGTGACTAGGGTTCCTAGAATGGTGTCGAAACTCATGAGGAGGGAAAAAAGAAGGAAAAGGGTCCTTGGTGGGAAAAAGGAAAGAGAAAAAAGGAGTCTGCCATGTGGCATGATAATATGTCATAAACCGTTAGATGTGACATGACTTGTCGGATTGTCGTAAAGAGCGTGAATGTCGGTGTCTCAAATAGTAGTGATTTTTAAGTTTGGGTACTCAATTGAAATTTTTTAAAGTTTAGGGACTCCAATAAGAGTACCCCTGAAGTTCGGTGACCGTTTAAATAATTTACCCTATAATATTTGCTCAGTAAAAAAATTGTTATTTAAAATCTATGCAAAATCAAGTTATAATGTTTGAGAATTTAATTTTTTTTAAATTTTGTTATTAATTTTTTAATTTATAACTCAATTAATTAATTAGTTAATTTGTGGAAAGTTAACATTCATAACTATACTAAATGAAGTGGTATTTAATCTTCTCTCAATTCCCAAACATAAAACATCTATTTAATCATATTTTAATATTTCTTATTAATATTTAGTTATGTTTTGATTTTTTTTTATTATCAAATTTTGATTTTGAAAAATTAATATTGTGTTGTATTAGTCCAAATTCTATTAATGGATACCTAGCCAAATTACATATAATATAGAGAAGATTGTATGATCTTCTTATGATTGAAATTACTCGACAACATTCTAAACAATTAAGTAATATCAACATCTTAACTACATGTTTGTGAATATATAACACAAATTGAATAAGCAAATATACACCACAAAGTGAATTAATATAATCACAAGCACAAAAAATTAAGTTATACATTATTCAATTTCAAATCTCTCATCCTCAACATTGTTCTTTAGTGAATAATGTGCTCCTGAAGATGCTTTTGCTATTGCAAATGTTGTTTCATCAAACTCCATGTTTTTTTATTCTAGTTGCAATGGATGCACTACTAGAGTTAAGATTTTTAGTGACAACTTTTATTTGTCACCTTATTATTTTGACACAAATATTGCGTTTTTTGTGTCAAAAAAGTTAACGGGCACTATTATTTAAATTAATTGTGATAATTTATGTTTTTGTTACTATTATAGTAATAACTGTGATAATTTAGTATATGTCACAATTAAATTGTCACTATTAATATATTAACAATGGCAAAAATTTTCTTGTGGCCAATGTTCGGCAATAAAAGCATATAAGATTTGGTGTCAAAAATTTTTTTGATGAGAATGATGTATAATTGTGACAAGAAATATTACCTTCACTATAATTTTCATTTATTGTGATAAACATATTCTCCGTCACTCAACATATATTTTTTATTACAATAGTTTTGTTACAAAAAAAATTAACCATTTCATGCCTACTAAATATTGTCACAAAAATTAAATTTCTTAACCATGTTATTAGGTTTTTTATGTTTAAAAAGTTAGTTGACACTATAGTTTGAACTAGTTGTGATATCTAATTATTTTGTCACTATTACAATTTTAATTGTGACAATTTAGTATCCATCACAATTATACATCTTATCTATTATGTTGACAATTTTGGATATAAAAAAAATTCAAACACGTAATGTCTAGTGAATGTCGCCATAAAAATATAAATTAACATATATAGTCTTTTGTAAATTAATATATATAGTTGTAAAATTATATTTGTAATAAAATATTAAAAATTTTATTTTTCCTACCCAACCTCGTAGGTTATGTATAGTTTTTTTTCTTAAAATTTATTAGATCTTCTAAGTAATTATAGAAAAAAATTTAACATAATGTTATAAAACAAAATTATTATCTATAAATACTTCAAAAAACCCTATTAGATACTAAAAAAATTTATTCTATTAAGCAAAAATATTAACCTATTCAAACATTTAAAAGCAACCATGCCCTAAATCATCATTGCATTGGTGTAGCCCAATATCTACATTGCGAACAAGAATATTCCAAATATATACACACACATATATATTCATTAGTCATTTACAAATAAACAACTATTTTTCATATTAAAATATCAAAAACAACAAAAAAAAAATAATTAAAAAACAGTAAAACTATAGGTTTGGGTTTCTCCAATCTAGTTGTAATAAATTAAATAGATTATGCTTGTACTACAAGAATTAAGACATTTAGTAACCTCTTTTTTTCTATAACTATCTATCATTTTGTCACAAATATGAAGTTTTTTGTATAAAAAATTGATTAACACTATTATTTGAGTTAACTGTGCTAATTCTTTTGTCACTAAAACTATTGTAATTATGACAGTTTAGGATCTCACACAATTAACGAACAATATTTTCATTTGTTGTGACGAAATTGTTCTTTGCCACTGATCATTTTTTTTTTTATCACATTTTTTGTCATAAGAGATTTAACTATTTAATGTCTACTAAATGTTGTCACAAAAAACGAGATTAACACAATGGTCTTAAAGGCCCTGCTCGTTTAGAGCACAAACCAAAACCCTCTAAAAACCAATAAGAAAGGTATGTTTAACACATTTCAGGGACCAAATTCGATATGTATTTATATATATATAAACTCATTTTAAAAGATAAACTATTCAAATTTAAAAAATATTTGTAAAAATATGAGATAAAATTGATGAAAAAGATATTCTCCAAATTTATTGTTTTACAAGTTGCTATTGTTTACCCAATCCTCAAACTTTATATTTTAAGGCTTGGGATATATAGTATTAGAGAAAAAATTTTAAAATTAAAATTAAAATTAAATAGAGATTTACCAAATCTCAAATAACAAAATCTAGATGATATAATTTTAAAAAAAATTAAAGATATATATCCTCAATGAACTTAATATATAAAAAAAGAATAAATGAAGATGGTAAAGTCTTAAGTAATTATATATGTGCCTATGGAGAGCAGTGGCAACGGTTTGGCTTCATTCAATTCGAAGAACCAAAATGACTCAACTATCTCTAGATGTAGAGATACATGTTATTGATGGTCACAAGATTTGCTTCTTTTCCTTTTCTTAAATTTTTTGCTTAATTTATGCGATGGATAAGAGATAATTGTTGTTTGCTTTATCTTTTTTAATTTTCAAAGTAAGGTTTATTGAATTTTTTTCAATGATGGTTGTTTGTTAGTATTTTCTTTTTCCACATTTTCAATTTTATGTTCATAATAGGAATATGTTGTTTAGATTTTGATTATGTGATTTCTCTTTTTTTTTTTTTTTTTTTTTTTTTATAATCTTTTATCTATTGAAAACAGCAAAAGCCAAATGCAACATGGAATTTGTTTATTTTCAATTTGGAAGAAACAATTGTATGAAAGTCATAATTAAATTAGATTTTTTAAATTTTAAAAATTAGTTCATTAGATTCTTATTTTTTTTCCCCTAATATACAGAATGAGCATCAAGAAAAGATAATAACATTTAAGTCTCAACAAAAGAGTCAAATTCTACCAGAAGCCTGAAAGCCTGAAAAGAAAAAAAAAAAAAATTCAAACGCATAGCAAAGTTCTTCATCTCCAAATTTAGGATAATTTTGTAATTTTTTTAAAGGATTATTTAATAATTATACTTTGGTTATTAAAATTTCTAATTTTATATATTCGAAATTAGAATTTTGAATATTTTGGTAATATTTAATTATTTATTTAATATAATATTAAATGCTTTTATTTGCTTGTATGACAATATTTTTGTTACTAAAAATTTGTCTTTTGCGACAAAACTATCTAAAATATAACTTTGTACTTATCACAAATAATTTTATTCATGGCAACACTTGTTATATTAGTGACAACGTTATTGTAAAATTAATAATTTTATTTGTGGCAATAATAAACACGTGACAATATCTCTAAGTAACATTAGTGACGAAATATTGGTCACCAATAAAAATATTACTATTGACAACAAAGTTTTGCCACTATTTTCAATTATTTAAGTGTTAACAATCTTATCGCAATAAAATGCACAATTATAACCGCTTATTCTTCACTATTGTGTTTTTTTTTTGTGTCAACAGTATTGGCACAATAAAAATGATTATTGTGACAGCTTATTCGTCACTATTTAGCATTTTTCTTATGTTTGCAACCTTAAAAAAATTTTGTGTCAACAAAATTGACATAAATAAATAAGATTATTGTAGCCACATCGCTTTACCATAAATACTAAATTTGTTAGTGTCGTTAAATTGGTCACAAGATTATAGAATAATTGTGGCCATTTGTCTAAAATGGTCACTCTTGTATTAGTATCAGATGTATTTGTAACGAGAGATGATGGCTTCTAAAATTTTCTACTATTACTAATTGTGACAAAAATTACTACTTTTAGTGATAACTTTTGTTATCGCTAAAAATACAATTTGTTGTAGTGAGCTACAAAACCCTATCATTGGCACCTATTTCTTGATTCTCAAGTAATTTCAACAAAATGATATGAGGTTTTATAAAGACTATTCCCATCAAGTTTCATTACTTCAAATAATCTACTTTTGCAATTTCCCATCCCATTTGAAATGTAAATTCCTAGCCTAACCCAATAAAAAGTGATTCCGTTAACTCTGGGATTTTTCTATATATCGAGGGTCCGTTTGATTTGCACATAGGTATAGCACATTACAAGTAGCTGAGTACAGCACAAATGTTTGTATTATTCTTTGTTTAATATTTAATGGGCATCACAAAAAAAATTGTGTTGTATTCTGTTTGATTTACAAAAGTATTGAATTAAAAACTATAAAATTACTATAATAATTTTTGTATGATCTTTTGTTGTTTAGGAAAAAAAAATTCACAAAAGTCACCACTTACTTTTTTTTATAATTTGTAAAATTATCAGGGCATAATTATATTTTTTAACTTTTAAAATACATTATTTAATAATTTTTTATCAAATATAATTTTTTATTTCCAATTTTTTTGATTGGATTGTGAATAGATGTTGCAATTTTTAATTTGGTTATGTTGTACAAATTAAAAAGTTGTA